>NW_027331969.1:485962-570651 GCF_048418815.1 Hemitrygon akajei
AGGGTTATATATGGAACCTCTCGGACAGGGACAGGGAGTGGGTTCCCCTTTCCAGACCCTGCCCGGGGACTTGCCTGCACTCCTCAGGGTTATATATGGAACATCTCAGACAGGGACAGGGAGTGGGTTCCCCTTTCCAGACCCTGCCCGGGGACTTGTGCCACTCCTGAGGGTTATATATGGAACCTCTCGGACAGGGACAGGGAGTGGGTTCCCCTTTCCAGACACTGCCCGGGGACTTGTGGCACTCCTCAGTGTTATATATGGAACCTCTCAGGCAGGGACAGGGAGTGGGTTCCCCTTTCGTTACCCTGCCTGGGGACGTGCCACTCCTCAGGGTTATGTATGGAACCTATCGGACAGGAACAGGGAGTGGGTTCCCCTTTCCAGACCCTGCCCGGGGACTTGTGCCACTCCTCAGGGTTATATATGGAATCTCTCGGGCAGGGACAGGGAGTGGGTTCCCTTTCCAGGCCGTGCCCGGGGACCTGCCTGCACTCCTCAGGGTTATATATGGAACCTCTCAGGCAGGGACAGGGAGTGGGTTCCCCTCTCCAGACCCTGCCCGGGGACTTGTGCAACTCCACAGGGTTATATATGGAATCTCTCGGACAGGGACAGGGAGTGGGTTCCCCTTTCCAGACCCTGCCCGGGTACTTGTGCCACTCCTCAGGGTTATATATGGTACCTCTCGGACAGGGACAGGGAGTGGGTTCCCCTTTCCAGACCCTGCCCGGGGACTTGTGCCACTCCTCAGGGTTATATATGGTACCTCTCGGACAGGGACAGGGAGTGGGTTCCCCTTTCCAGACCCTGCCCGGGGACTTGTGCCACTCCTCAGGGTTATATATTGAACCTCTCGGACAGGGACAGGGAGTGGGGTCCCCTTTCCAGACCCTGCCCGGGGACTTGTGCCACTCCTCAGGGTTGTATATTGAACCTCTCGGACAGGGACAGGGAGTGGGTTCCCCTTTCCAGACCCTGCCCGGGGACTTGCCTGCACTCCTCAGGGTTATATATGGAACCTCTCGGACAGGGACAGGGAGTGGGTTCCCCTTTCCAGACCCTGCCCGGGGACTTGTGCCACTCCTCAGGGTTATATATGGAACATCTCAGACAGGGACAGGGAGTGGGTTCCCCTTTCCAGACCCTGCCCGGGGACTTGTGCCACTCCTCAGGGTTGTATATTGAACCTCTCGGGCAGGGACAGGGAGTGGGTTCCCCTTTCCAGACCCTGCCCGGGGACTTGTGCCACTCCTCAGGGTTATATATGGAACCTCTCGGACAGGGACAGGGAGTGCGTTCCCTTTCCAGGCCGTGCCCGGGGACCTGCCTGCACTCCTCAGGGTTATATATGGAACCTCTCAGGCAGGGACAGGGAGTGGGTTGCCCTCTCCAGACCCTGCCCGGGGACTTATGCCACTCCTCAGGGTTATATATGGAACCTCTCAGGCAGGGACAGGGAGTGGGTTCCCCTTTCCAGACCCTGCCCGGGGACTTATGCCACTCCTCAGGGTTATATATGGAACCTCTTGGACAGGGACAGGGAGTGGGTTCCCCTTTCCAGACCCTGCGGGGGCTTATGCCACTCCTCAGGGTTATATATGGAACCTCTCGGACAGGGACAGGGAGTGGGTTCCCCTTTCCCAGGCAGACACCTGAAGGTGACCGGGAGCCACCAGAGGGGCTGATGTAATACAAGCCATGGCACGGTGGGTCGCTGAGGTAAGGGAACCCATTTGAATGACAGCCCGACTGCACGCGGATTTTGGTGAATTTACCCGATAACTACAGAAAAAAGGAGAATCCCTTGCGTACTTTATAGCTTGTTTTAAGGATACGTGAGAGTCCAATGCCGGCAAACCCCTGGACTGATCAGTATGTCCAGCTGGCAGTGCAGACTTTTCTAAACTGTCTCAGACCCAAGCCTGCCCACTCCTTTAAGTTAACTAATCTCAATTCGCTGTGTCAGACCTGGCCCCGGGTGACATAAATTCTGATGAATATGGAGCGCAATTTACTCTTTAAAGGGACTGGGGGAAAGCGAGAGTGTGCACAGAGAACCGGTAGTGAGGAGATGGAGTTCGGGTCCTGACGAAGAACCCAGAACGGGAGGCAGGATCGTGCGGACGGTGCAGATGAAGCTGACACTTAGCTTCGGACAGAAACGGTGTTTGTAGAAAGAGGGGACATTTGGCCAGAGATTGTCGCATTGCAATCACAGACAAGAATAATAAGGGGCAGGAAGACAGCCCCTCGACAGAGTAACACAGGGTAACAGTAATACTCGACAGAGTACCACATTTACTCTCCACAATCCCTTTGGTCCCGGATAGGGCAGGCCAGAGGGGATGGTGATACAGGTGGCTGTGATCAGTCTCACCACACAGGCAGGCTCTTTTCTCACTGCTGTAATCAGGTAGAAGGTACAAGAGCCTCAGGACTCGCCCCACCAGGGTCAGGAACAGTTACTACCCCTCAACCATCAGGCTGTGGAACAGTATGGGATAACTGCACTCACCTGCTGTCCATAGAGATGCTCCCACAACAAATCATCGTACTGGGACTGTCTCAAAATGAGTGAAATAAGAGGTGGTTTGTCTGAGACAGATCACATTCCTGTCTCAGAATTAGAGAAATACAATCTCACAGGATTTTTACAGCAGAAGGGCTGGAATGATGTTTCCCATAAGGTGTGGAATCCGAGGTCACGGACTCAAAATCCGAGGACAACTCAGCAGGACTGAGATGAGGAGAAATTTCCTCACCCAGAGTGCAGTGAATCATTGCAATTATCTCCACAAGGTTTCTAAATTGAATGGCCATATCCTGGGGCTCAGCGTATTTTCTGAAACACGAGTTTACCTTTGCGCCTCACTGTTTCTTGTCCTGTCAGATTGAACAGGGGGGAGCTGAGTGCACCGGACATCTATCGGCAGCCGCTGCGGTTATTTCATGTTCTCGTTGTTTATTTGCATTGGCGAAGTTTGTTGTCTTCTGCACTCTGGTTGATCTTTCAGTGATCCAGGTATAGTTACCGTTCTGTAGCTTTGCTCTGTATGTTTGTAGGAGTTGTATGTGGTGACTTATATGTACTCTGTTAGTTTTTGGAATAGTCACTTGGGGAATCTGAGGTGGAGGAGTATTTGGGGCTTATTTAAAATTATACATAGATATTATCCAACCAATGTTTATTTGACAAGGGTTAATTCTGATATTGAAACTAACTGTTCTTTTTTGTGGTTTATATCCAGAGTATTTATTTCATCTGTTTCAGGATTGTGAATGTGTTAAAACATTTTGGGTTGTTGTTTGTCAATTTATAGATCAATATATTAATGTGGATTTTACTTTTTGTTTTCAAAATGTCTTATTTGGGTTTACTAATAACACCAAATCTCATAGGGATCATTTCTTTATCATAAATATTTTGTTAATTTTCAGCAAATTTTATATCCATAAATGCAATCACAGCAATAAGAAACCTTAATTTATTTTTTTTACATCAGACTTCAAACTATACGTTTATACTCTGAAAACTTCCCATAACCAGAAGGTTGTAAAGACTGTACAAATCTGTCAACGTTTTGGGTTATCTCTGTAAATGTTCCTGTTTTGTGACTCCTCTTAGATACAGTTCCTTCTGTCCAACAGTATTTAGAGCGGATTTCCTTGTTTATTTCTATATTTAAAGTTAATAGTTATATATATGTTGCTGCTTTTGTGTGATTCCCTGGCTTTGTTAGCATATGTTTGGTGTTTCTGTTTTTGTTTGTGTTCAATAAAAATAAAAAAATAATAAAATTTATTTTGAACTTTGTGCCTCGGGGAACTTGCTTTGATTCTGAGAACAAAGTGTGACTGACATCTCCGTCTCCCGGCAGCAGTCCGCCCTCGGATACCCTCACAGCTAATCAGAGAACACTACTGGGAGAATCTTGCCTCCATTGGCTGAGGTGTGTCAGTGGGCGGGATGCTCTGCGCTCGGATCGGACCGAAGTTTGGAAACGGGACCCGGTGAGAGACCCGAGATTGGGAGCAGCTCCCCGGGTAAAGTCTGCAACAGCGGCCGGAGCTTTGAACCCTTCCGATGGCGGAGGTGAAGAGTCGGGCGGAGATTCCGTGAGATGTTTCAGCCACACAGAGGGTGCCCGGTCTTTCCCCGCCGTGGATCGGGGCCTATTGTCCGGAGTTTCCTCCCAGTCCTGTCTCCTGCTGCTGGGATACGGGAGCTGTGCCGATGGAACTCCGGTGCTGTGAGCGCTCCCCTGTGCAAAAGGACAGGCTGAAGGCCAAGGGAGAACCAGGCGCAAAGGTAAACTCGGACAGGAGCAGGCCATTCGGCCCTTTGTGTCTGTTCTGCCTTTCACTCAGAACCTGCCTGATCTCTGACCTCAGCGCCACCTCTGCGCAACGTTCCCAACATCGCAGAGCCCCAAAATTTGTCCTTCGAATTCAGAAACCTTGTGGAAATAATTGCAATGATTCACTACCCTCTGGGTGAGGAAATATCTCCTCATCTCAGTCCTGCTGAGGTGACCTCGGATTCTGTGACCCCCATTCTTCACCACAGGCAAAGGAAACATCATTCCTGCCTCTACCCTGTCAATACCCTGTGAGACTGTGTCTGTCTTAGTCAGACGATCTTTTATTTCTCTAATTTTGAGACAGGCCCGGTCAGTATAATCTCTCCGAGGACACTACCTCACCTCCTAAATCAATCTGGGAGATCTCTTCATTCCCTTCATCCCACAGGCTGACTCCGGGAGGAAGACCAGACCTGTGCACAGTGTTCCATGTACGCTCTCACCAGGATCCCATATACCTTCAGAGGAGATCTTTATTCTTCTATTCAAACCTTCCTTCCCATTCAATGCTCTTCATTTAATATCGAACTCAAACAGTGAACAGACACAACACAGCCTCAGCCATGAATTTAAAGGGCAGGTATTGCAACAGTTTGAGCTTCATACCAGGGGCCACGGAGCAAGCAGGTGTCACAAAGGGAGGAATGTGGGAGTGTTGTATGTCTGAGCCCAGCTGTGTGTGTTTGTGTATCAGAATCAGGTTTAATATCACTGGCATATGTGATGAAATTTGTCAGCAGTAGATTGCAATAGTTAGTAATAAAAACTACAGATTACAATTAGTATGTGTAAAATTATATTTAAAATGTCGTGCAAAAAGTGAGGGGGAATTCTGAGGAAGTGTTTATCGGCACATTGTCCATTCAGAAATCTGATGGAGGGGAGAAGCTGTTCCTGAACTGGTGAGAGTGTCCTCAGGGTCCTGTACGTCCTCCTTGATGGTAGCAATGAGACGAAGACATGTCCTGGGTGATGGGGGTCCTTAATGATGGATACCACCTTTTTGTGGCATCATCTTTTGAATGTGTCCTGGATGCTGTGGAGTCCAGTGCCCATGAAGGAGCTGGCTGAGTTTACAACTTTCTGCAGCATTTTCTGATCCTGTGCAGTGGCCTCTCCACACCAGGCAGTGATGCAACCAGTTAGAATGCTCTCCACAGTACATCTGTAGAAATTTGCAAGTGTCTTTAGTGACAGACCGATTCCCCTCAATCTGCGATTGTAATATAGCCGATGTTGTGTCTTCATTGTAACTGCATCAATATGTTGGGCCCAGGATAGTTCCTCAGAGATGTTGACAGGCAGGAAATGGAAACTGCTCACCCTTTTCTCTTCTGATCCCACGATGAGGATTGGTGTGTGTTCCCTCGACTTCCCCTTCCTGAATCCACAATCAATTCCTTTGTCTTCATGATGTTGAGTGCAAGGTTGTTGCTGCGACACCACTCAACTTGCTGATCTATCTCACTCCTGTACTCCTCCTCGTCACCATCTGAAATACCGTCAATAGTTGTGTCATCAACAAGTTTATAGATGAGCCCAGACACACGGACGTGGGTGCAGAGAGAGTAGAGCAGTGGGCTGAGCACGCATCGTTGAGGTGTGCCAGTGTTGATTGTCAGCAAGGAGGAGATGTTATTTCTGATCCACACAGACTGTGGTCTCCTGGTGAGGATCCAGGTGCAGAAGGAGGTACAGAGGCCCAGGTTTTGGAGCTTGTTGATTACAATTGAGGGTCTGATTGTGTTGAACGCTGAGCTGTAATCAACAGCCTGACTTGTGTATTGCTTTTATCCTGGTGATCGAAGGCCGAGTGTGAGCCAGTGAGAATTGTTGACAGATTGTGGCGATTGGCAAATTGCAGTGGGTCCCTGCACACAGACAGGAGTTGATTGGCCATGACCAACCACTCAAAGCACTTCATCACAGTAGTGAGCGACACTGGGCGATAGTCGTTGAGGCAGGTCACCCTGGTATTTTTGGGCACTGGTATGAATGTCGACGTTTTTTAAGTGTAAGTGTGTGTGTGTGTGTGTGTGTGTGTGTGTGTGTGTGTGTGTGTGTGTGTGTGTGTGTGTGTGTGTGTGTGTGTGTGTGTGTGTGTGTGTGTGTGTGTGTGTGTGTCTCTCTCTCTACAGGTATTCGCACGCTTGAGCAGAGAGACAGAGTATTTGAGGCTTTCCAGTTCAATTCAGGAATATTTCCAGTAATTGGTGTGCCTCGAAAGACGGGTCACAGTGTTGGGCCGACCATTCAGATCAGAACAATATGATTTACCTGGCAGACTGAGCTCACAACCCGCTCTTGTGTTTCAGAGTTATTTACAAATTGAAATGTACAATTTAAAATGTGCGAAGTAAATTTATTATCAAAGTATAGGCACATCACCATGTATAATCCTGGGATTTGATTATATTGTAAATTAAGTGAACTCAAGAACCATTATAAGATGAATGAAAGATTGCCCCCAACAGGACAAACAAAACAACCATGTGCAAAAGACAACAACATTCAAATACAAAAGAAGTAAAACTAATAAATAACCCAGAAATAAACATCAAGAACATGAGATGAAGAGCTGTTGATTGTGTCCATTGGTTGTGGGAATAGCAAAGTTTAAGGATCTGGTCTCAATTTAGAAAAGTTTTTGGTTTAGCGAATTTTTCATTATCCTTAATTATTTTTTTTATCCCTTCCATAACTGACAAAGTCTTTAAGGATTGGGATGAACTAGGTATTAAGTGTTTTTGGAACTTGTTTATCTCAGGATCTCTTGCATCATTTGACCAATTGTCAAATAAATTTGCACTCCCAAAATCACATTTTTACAGATAGCTTCAAATTAGAGATTTTCTATGTTTCCAATTAGCTACTTTTCCTATAGGTCCTGATAAAAGTTTACTGGACGATCTTTTAAATTTAAAACCTTTTGTTAATGGTTCTATTACCGGTATCTATAACTTGTTGATTGATTCTAGACAAGACTTTTTAGATAAAATAAAAAAAGCTTGGGAGGATGACCTAAATTGTCAGATTTCTGATGATAGATGGAATAAAATTCTTAAACAGGTTAATAAATCATCTTTCTGTGCTCGTCATTCTCTTCTACAATTTAAAGTGGTTCATAGAGCTTACATTTCTAAACAGAAGCTCTCCAGTTTTTACCCGAATGTTTCTGCACTTTGTAATAAATGCAACTCTGCTGATGCCTCTTTAATTCATATGTTTTGGTTTTACCCTACAATTGAAAAGTTTTGGCGGGAAGTATTTCATACCTTCTCTCAACTTTTTAGGGTCCAATTTGACCCAAATCCCCTTACTGCCTTGTTTGGTATTATTGCAAATGAAGATATAACTTTAAATACTCCTAACCTACAGGTTTTAGTTTTTACCTCTCTTTTAGCAAGAAGAGCAATCTTGCTTAAATGGAAGGAGTCTACCCCTCCTACACATCTTCAATAGCTACATGATATTATGTCTTATTTAAATTTAGAAAATATCCGCTGCTCAGTCTTAAATTCGAAACAATCTTTTTTATGATATTTGGGGACCTTTCTTAAATTACTTTTCCAATTTATAAAGTTTAACAGTGCACAGACTTTTATGTATATTTTTATCTTCTCTTCTTAAGTGAATACGTTTTTTTTCTAATTATCAATTATCATCCATTAGTTTTTTCTTTGGTAGTTGGTAGAGGGTTGACTTTTTTTATATATATATAAAATTTCTTTTATGATGTATGACCTATCTTTAAATTTTTGATTACAGAGTGGTATAACTTTATGTGTTATGCTATAACATTTTGATCAATTTTATTACAGTATATGAATGTACACAAGTTATGTTGAGATGTATCTATGTGTTGCACTCTGTAAATCTTTTTTTTCTTCTGAATAAAAATATTGTAAAAAGAAAGAAGGACCTGTTGGTTGAGTGTAATAACTGTTCCTGAACCTGGGGTTGAGGCTCCTGAGGCTCACGCACCTTCTTCCTGATGGCAGCATTGAGAAGAGAGCATGGCCTGGGTGGTGGGGGTCCTTAATGATGGATGCTGATTTCCTGCGACAGCACTCCGCAGAGATGTGCTCAGTTGTGAGGAGAGTTTTACCCGTGATGTGCTGGGCCATAATCTACTATGATGTGTTGGGCCATACTACTGAGGACAGACAGTTCCTGCTTTCTTGTAATTGCATTTGTGTCCCGGGCTCAGGACAGATCGTCTGAAATGTTAATATTGTGGAATTTAAAGTTGCTGAACGTCTCCACCTTTGAGCCCTGATGAGGATTGCCTCATGGGTTCCTGTTTCCTGTTCCAAAGTCCAGAACCTGTTCATTGCTCTTACACTCATTGAATGAGAGGCTCCTCTTGGACCATATGACCATGAGAGACAGAAGCAGAATTAGGCCATTTGGCCCATCAAAACTGCTCTGCCACTTCATCATGGTAAATCCATTTTTCCTCCCAGCCCCATTTTCCTGCCTTCGCCGCGTATCCTTTCATGCCCTGACCGATCGAAAGTCCATCAACCTCTGCCTTAGCAAAAGGAAAAGCAGCATCCGTCATCAGGGCAAGATGAGGTGAGGCACCTCCCACTCCATACCCATCCATTTCTGTCCCTTCTCTCTTGCCTACAAACCTCACTTTCACTCCTTACCATTCTCTTCTCTCTCGCTCCCTCCCCTCTCGCCTACAAACCTCACTTTCACTCCTTACCATTCTCTTCTCTCTCGCTCCCTCCCCTCTCTCAACTCTCTCCTCTCTCTCTCACACTCTCCTCCCCTCTTCCACACTCTCTCCCCACACTTCCCACTCTCTCCCAACTCTCTGCTTCACTCTTTCCTCCCCAGTATACCCCATTCTCCTACTCTTGAACCCTCTCTCCCCACGTTCTCTTTCTTTCAATCTCATCCCTCTCTTCCCTCCCTCTCCCCTTCCCTTTTCCCCTTTCTCCACCCCTCTCCAGTCTCCCCCACTCTCAACCTCACACCCTCACCCCCACTACACCCGATCTCTCAGATGAATGATTCTCTGCTCTGTTTAGACTTGTTTAGTAGATTGTTCGTATCACTTGTTCCTTCATCAATTCCTTCACTCTTTGTTTTAGACTTGGGATTGTGTTTTTCATTATATATTGTACTTCTCACTTACTGTAATCCAAAAAACAATCCCGCAGCATCCTCGGACAGTTCCCACTCCCCACTGGTCGAATCCTCTCATCTTGCTGATCTCGGTCCGACACGTCCACTCTTTGTTATTTTCCATAGAGGTTGCCTGACCTGCTGAGTTCCTCCAGCATTTTGTGTGTGTTGTTCTCCGTTACACCTCCTCCTCTCCGCCCCTTTCTTTTCCCATTTCCTGTACCTCTCTCCCTTCCTCCATTCTTACCCATGTCTGCCACGCGCTCTCTCTCCCTCTGTCCCTCTCTCATCCCGACAGTTCATTGCAGTCTCTCTGTCTCCCCCTTTATCACTCTCTCTCTCTCACACAACACACAAACCTCTCCCCTGTATTACTCTCGCAATCACTCCCACACTCTCCTCCACTCCAGCCCTCTCCATCTCTCCCGCCTCCACGCTACTCCACTCCTTCCGTTCCCCCTCTCTCCTTCCCTCCCTCTCTATCCCACCCCTGTTCCCGCTCTGCTTCTCTTGTTTGCCCAAATTTCACGTAAAATTGTTCTCCCTGTCTGCCTTCCTAGCCTCTATCTTTGCTCACGTTCTTACCCTCCACCTTCCTTCCTCCTTCCCTCGGTGCCTCTCTTCACCCTCTCTCACTGCACCCACTCGCTCAGCCCACTCTCACCCTGTTCAACCTACTAACCCGCACTCTCCCATTCTCCCCCCCTATAGTCTATCCTTTGTCTCTTAACATCTCTCTCCCTCACTCTCTTTCTCTCCTCACCACTGTCACATCTGTCCTTCGGCCACGGAGAGAGGGGAAAGAGCTAGACGCAGATGGAGAGGGAGGAGTGAAACTGATCGAGTCAGCAATTGATTGTATCGGCATTGGCTTCGTTCAGTGACCCCAGCTCCGCCTTTCTCCCAGACTGCATATCCTTCCCTCCATCCGTGCATTTATAGTACACTGACAGAGAGAGAGAGAGAGAGAGAGAGAGAGAGAGAGAGAGAGAGAGAGAGAGAGAGAGAGAGAGAGAGAGAGAGAGAGAGAGAGAGAGAGAGAGAGACAGACAGACAGACACAGAGAGGGAGACAGAGAAAGAGAGAGAGAGGGAGAGGCAGAGAGAGGGAGAGGCAGATAGAGGGAGAAAGACAGAGAGAAAGAGAGAGGGAGAGACAGAAAGGGAGAGGGGGAGTGAGGGAGAGACAGCGAGAGAGGGAGAGAGAGAGGAACAGGGAGAGACAGACAGAGAGAGGGAGACAGAAAGGGAAAGAGAGTGAGTGAGAGAGGGAGACAGAGAGAGAGGGGGGGAGAGAGACAGAGAGAGAGGGGGGAGAGAGAGAAGGTGTGGAGAGAGTGAGAGAGAGACAGATAGACAGACAGACGAGAGAAAGTGAGTGAGAGAGAGTGATAGAGTGGGGGGAGAGAGAGAGAGAGAGAGAGAGAGAGAGAGAGAGAGAGAGAGAGAGAGAGGGAGACAGAAAGAGAGAGAGAAAGAGAGTGAGAGACAGAGAGAGAAAGGGGAGAGGGACAGAGAGAGGAAGAGAGAGAGAGGAGGGGGAGTGAGAGAGATGGAGAGGGTGAGAGTGAACTTCCTCTCCTGTCTGGTTCCATTCTCTCCTCCTTCTACACACTTACTTCTCCCCACATCTCGTCATCACTTAGTCTCCCTCCTCCCTCGCCGCCTTCCCAATTCCCTCAACTGTTTCACCCTCTTCCCAATGCCCTGATACTTCGCCTCGCCCTCTCCGCTGAGGGTCTGACAGTGAATCAGAGTCACCGGAAGTTGAGTAAATCCGTGTCCTGCAGAAGCGACAGCAGATAAAGCCTTTCGGCTGGATGAGGAGGGCGCGGGAGGAATATGTTTCATATGAATGATGCAGGATTCAGGAAGATAGGGAGTAAGCAGAGGGTGAGGGGTCAGTGTGAGATTGGTGTAAGGCGGAGGGAGTGGGGAGTAATGGAGGAGAGTGAGGTAGAGTTTGGGATGAGAAAGGAGAAGCGGAGAGAGACTAGAGAGAGGAAGGTGAGAGTAAGAAAAGTGAGAGAGAAGGACGAGATTCGGGGAAAGCGCGTAAATAGACCCTTCAGTCCGTCTGGACAGTTCCACCCGTGTTCACGGTTGGAATTTACTCCTGTAAACCTTCTCCACCCGCGTGTCGGGTCGTAGCTGGAGAGCTTTGTGACCTGGTATCAACACTCCCCACCCCCTCCATTTCACCAACACAATAGAGCTGGTTACTGACAACAGTAAGTCAGCCGGGGCGATGCAGACAATCCTGTTTACACCAACGGCAGAGGATAAGGGGGTTGAGAGCTCCAATCTCCTGAGAGTGAACACCACTAACAGCCTGTCCTTGTCCAGCCACAAGGACACTATCGCCAAGAAAGCTCAGCGGCATCTCTGCTTCTTCCAGAGGCTGAAGAAAATCGGCGCCTCCTGGACGACCATCATCTATTTTTACAGAACACATCCTGTGCGGAAACACAGGATTGTCAGGATTGTCTGTTGTCACGGCAACAGCACTGGCTACCACCGAAAACACTGCAGAGAGCTGTGAACAAGTTCAGTACATCATGGAAACTGTGGACACTGTTTACACATCTCTCTGCCTCGATAAAACAGTCCTCATTATCAAAGACCCCACACACGTCGAACATTCTGACTTCCTGAGAGATGGACCACTAACTTCACAATCTCCCTATTGCAGTGTTGTGATTAATTGGTCTGTATGATTCGTTCATTTAATTAATTGTCCCCCTACATTTCGCGACCCCGCACTCTCAGTCCCGAGGTGATGAATTGATCTTTATTGACGGGATGCGAATCAAAGGTTATCACTGTACCTTGATTCATTGAAAGCAAATGTCCCAATTTACGCTCACCTCTCCTCTTCTTCTCTCCCCCCCTCTCTCTGCCTGTCACTCTCTCTCTCTTTCTCTCTGTCTCTCTCTTCTCTCTTCCCCCTCTCTTTCACGTCCCTTTACCCCTCTCCTTCCCCCTCTCTTGTCCTCACTTGCCCTCTCTCTCCCCCCTTCTCCACACTCCTCCGCCGCCTATTCTGCAGCATACCTAATGGAAACAAACAGGCCTCTCCCGGAAACCACAAGCCTTTATCTTCTGAGAGAACATTGAATCTTTCCAACCGACGAGAAATTATACAACATCTGTAATCCACTGAGTGTGTAAAACCGTCATCACAGTGTGGGGTGGGGGAGGGGTGCAGGTCTGGACGGGTGGATGGCGGAGACAGCAAGCTACAGGAAAGGGGGAATTGGGGAGAAAACGAGAGGCAAGCGAAAGGTTAGGCATAAATGGAGAAAGAGACAATAAGGGAAAGATGCAGGTTAGTGACTGTGTAGGGAAGAATGTTTGGAGGAAAGAGTGGGAGGGTGCAAAAGAGTACGGATGAGGAAAAGAGGAGATAGAGAAATTGAGGAATTGTATATGTAAAGAGAGAGAGTGAGAGAGACAGAGATAAGAAAGTTAACGGGGAGAGAGAGAGCGAGGCAGAGAGAGGGAGAGAGAGACAGAGAGGGAGAGAAGGAGAGAGAGAGAGAGAGAGAGAGAGAGAGAGAGAGAGAGAGAGAGAGAGAGAGAGAGAGAGAGAGAGAGAGAGGGCGATCCAGAGACAGAGACAGACATAGAGACAGAAAGAGAAAGGGAGAGCAATAGATAGAGACAGAGACAGAGACAGGCAGAGGGAGAGGAAAGGAGAGAAAGGGGGAGAGAGAGGGAGACAGAGAGAGGGAGAGAGACAGAAAGAGAGAGCGAGAGAGAGGAACAGAATGAGAGAGAGACTGAGAGAAAGAGAGGGAGACAGAGAGAGGGAGAGAGACAGACAGAGAGAGAGGCTGTGGAGAGAGAGTGAGAGAGAGAGAGGGGAGGAGAGGGAGAGACAGACAGAGAGAGGGTGGGGAGAGAGTGAGGGAGACGGAGAGGGCGAGACAGAGAGAGAAAGTGGGAGAGAGACAGAGAGGGAGAGCGAGAGAGACAGAAAGAGAGAGAGACAGAGAGGAACAGAGAGTGAGAGAGAGAGAGACAGAGAAGGAAAGATGGAGAGAGAGGGAGAGAGACAGAGAGAGGGAGAGCAAGAAACAGAGAGACAAAAGGAGAGAGACAGAGAGGCAGGCAGAGAGAGAGGGTGGGGAGAGAGTGAGAGACGGACAGGGGGAGACAGAGAGAATGAGAGAGAGACTGAAAGAGAGAGAGAGAAGGAGAGAGACAGAGAGAGAGGAACAGAGACTGAGAGAGAGACAGAGAGAGGGGGGAGAGAGGGTGTGGAGAGAGTGAGAGAGACAGACAGACAGAGAGGAGAGAGAGTGAGAGTGATAGAGAGAGGCAGACGGTGACAGACAGAGAGAGAAAGAGAGTGAGAGAGAGGAGAGAGAGAGAGAGAGAGAGAGAGAGAGAGAGAGAGAGAGAGAGAGAGAGAGAGAGAGAGAGAGAGAGAGAGAGAGAGAGTGGAGGGGGAGTGAGAGAGGGGGACGGATAGGGAGAGGGAGATGGAGAGGGTGAGGATGAAATTCCTCTCCTGTCTGGTTCCATTTAGTCCTGTTTCTCCATCTTCCCGGTATTTCCTGCTTCACAACTTCCCCCGAGCTCTTTACCTGTTCTATCTCTCCTCCTTCTACACACGTACTTCTCCCCACATCTCGTCATCTAGTCACCATCCTCCCTCGCCCCCTTCCTAATTCCCTCAGCTGTTTCTCCCTCTTCCCAATGTCCTGATACTTCCCCTTGCCCTCTCTCTCCCTCTCCGCTGAGGGTCTGACAGTGAATCAGAGTCACCGGAAGTTGAGTAAATCCGTATCCTGCAGAAGCGACAGCAGATAAAGAAACAACTGAAGCCTCTCCAACCTTTCATTCCCTCTGATCCATGAGGCAACCCCTCCATTTCCAGAACATTAACTCTCACCCGATCCTCCCTCCGCCGGAACAGGGTTAGAGTTCCTCCTGTTGTCAACCAACGACCAGCGGTTCTGTGGTGGCGATAGAGTCACCCGGATGGTGAGATGTATCCAGGTGCCAGGGACAGGGATGACTCCGATCAGGTCCCTGGCATTCTAAAGGGGGAGGGCGAGCAACCAGACTTGTTGGTAAGTATTGGCACCAATGACAGGTAAAAAATGTCAGCAGGCCCTGGAAAGAAATTTTGTGAGTTAGGTAAGGGGTTTGGGAACCGATGTGCTACCGCCGAGGATGAGGTAGATGTTTTGTAGACAGAGACAGTATGTTGTGAGACTGCCGGCAATGAGAGGCTGCTGATAGGGCAACCTGGCAGTCGACAGGATGAGTTGCAATGGAAAAGACGCACAGAATCTAAAAGGCTGAACACAGGACTGAAGGTATTACATTTGAATGCGCGCATTGTACAAACTGACGTGGAGGAAGAGCTACAGACTGGCATACATGAGGTTGTGGGCATCACTGAAAGCGTGGCCCTGTTGGTAAACATAATAAAATCAAACCATCAGAAAGAGCTGGCATAGGGTCGGAAGGTGCTGAGTCGTTGTGGGTAGAGCTAAGGAACTGCAAGTGCAAAGAAAACCCTGGTGGAAGGTATGTGCAGACCCCCAAACAGTACTAAGGATGTAGTCTACAAACTACAACGGGAGATAGAAAATGCAAGTCAGCAGGTCAACGTTACAATAGTCATGTGGGATTTCAGTACACAAATCAATTGGGAAAACCTGGTTGGTGCTGGATGCCCCGAGGGAGAATTTCTAGAATGCCTGCGAGGTTGCATCAGAAAGCAGCTTGTGAATAAGCCCAGTATCGCTAAATCATATCGTTTCATTGCGGCCCGGTGGCTGGGGACCATTGCACTAAGGGATCTGCTAGATAGATAGATAGATAGATAGATAGATAGATAGATAGATAGATACTTTATTCATCCCCATGGGGAAATTCAACTTTTTTTCCAATGTCCCATACACTTGTTGTAGCAAAACTAATTACATACAATACTTAACTCAGTAAAAAATATGATATGCATCTAAATCACTATCTCAAAAAGCATTAATAATAGCTTTTAAAAAGTTCTTAAGTCCTGGCGGTAGAATTGTAAAGCCTAATGGCATTGGGGAGTATTGACCTCTTCATCCTGTCTGAGGAGCATTGCATCGATAGTAACCTGTCGCTGAAACTGCTTCTCTGTCTCTGGATGGTGCTATGTAGAGGATGTTCAGAGTTATCCATAATTGACCGTAGCCTACTCAGCGCCCTTCGCTCAGCTACCGATGTTAAACTCTCCAGTACTTTGCCCACGACAGAGCCCGCCTTCCTTACCAGCTTATTAAGACGTGAGGCGTCCCTCTTCTTAATGCTTCCTCCCCAACACGCCACCACAAAGAAGAGGACGCTCTCCACAACTGACCCATAGAACATCTTCAGCATCTCACTACAGACATTGAATGACGCCAACCTTCTTAGGAAGTACAGTCGACTTTGTGCCTTCCTGCACAAGGCATCTGTGTTGGCAGTCCAGTCTAACTTCTCGTCTAACTGTACTCCCAGATACTTGTAGGTCTTAACCTGCTCCACACATTCTCCATTAATGATCACTGGATTAATGATCACTATTCAGGATAGGGTGTGATACAATGAATCGGGATTGAATTTTCAATTTGAGAAGGGGAAGCACAACGTAGATGCAGTGTTGCAGTGGAATGAAGGAAACTGCAGAGGCGTGAGAGAGGAGCTGGCCAAAAGTGATTGGAAAAGACCTTTGGCACCGATAACCTCAAAGCAACAATGGGTGGAATTTCTGTGGCCTCTATTTCCTCATCTCTGTTCATGTCCTCTGCATATTTTGCAACAAAGCCATCAAATACATCATCCAAGTCGTCGCCATATAGCAGAGAATAATCAGTCCCATCACAGACCCCTGTGGAATTCCATTGGACATCTGCAGCCAGACAGAAAACGCTCCATTTATTCACACGTTCTGCCTCCTGTCAATCAGCCACTGCTTTATCTGTGCTGGACTCTTTCTGTAATATCATGGGCTCGTAGCTTGTTAAACAGCCTCATGTCTGCCACCTTTTCAAAGGCCTGAAATTCAAAGTACACAACATCAACCGATTGTCCTTTGTCTATCCCGCTTGTTATTTCTTCAATGAATTTCAACAGATTTGTCAGGAAACTATGCTGACTCCGGCCCTTTTTATCATTTGCCCAAAGTACCCTGAGACATCATCCTTAATAATCGAATCCAACATCTTCCCAAACACTGAGGACAGACTAACTGGCCTAAAGTTTCCTTCCCTCTGCCTCTCTCGCTTCTTGAAGAGTGGAGAGACACTGTTGTACTCCCCTTTCTCCGGAATCCCTCTTCCACACCACACTGTTCCTTATTCTTCACCTATTCCCTATTCTTCCTTATCTCTCTTCATCTCCCCCCTCTGTCTTCTCCCACTTTCAATCCCCATTCTCCCTTCTTTCTCTCAAACTGCAAAAGATACCTTCACTCTCACACCCTCCCCACTCTACCTCCTCTCTCCCACTCCGTACCCTGATTGTGTTCTCCTCCGCTCCATGTTCCAGTTTCTCTCTCTGCAACTGGTCCCTCTCTCTCACACTCTCCACTCCTTCCCTCTCTCACATTACCCGATCCCCCTACGTTCTCTATCATTGCACACAGCCCCTTCTCTGTGTCTGCAACTCCCCACGCTGCCTTCCCTCTCTCCCACTGCCCAACTGCCCTCACTCTCTCCCTTCCCTTCTCTCTCACACCGTCCCCACGCTGCCTTCCCTCTCTCCCACTGTCCAACCGCCCTCACTCTCTCCCTTCCCTTCTCTCTCACACCGTCCCCACGCTGCCTTCCCTCTCTCCCCACTGTCCAACCGCCCCTCACTCTCTCCCTTCCCTTCTCTCCTCACACCATCCCCAACGCTGCCTTCCCTCTCTCCCACTGTCCAACCGCCCTCACTCTCTCCCTTCCCTTCTCTCTCACACCGTCTCCACGCTGCCTTCCCTCTCTCCCACTGTCCAACCGCCCTCACTCTCTCCCTTCCCTTCTCTCTCCACACCGTCTCCACGCTGCCTTCCCTCTCTCCCACTGTCCAACCGCCCTCACTCTCTCCCCTTCCCTTCCTCTCTCAACACCGTCCCCACGCTGCCTTCCCTCTCTCCCACTGTCCAACCGCCCTCACTCTCTCCCTTCCCTTCTCTCTCACACCGTCCCCCACGCTGCCTTCCCTCTCTCCCACTGCCAACTGCCCTCACTCTCCCTCTCTCTTTCCTACTCCTCACACTTCATTCTCTCTCTCTGTTCTCTGTCCCCAATCCCCACGTTCCCACTCTCCACTCTCCTGCCTCTGTCCCCCACTGCCGCACTCGCTTTTCTTTCTCACATGCACACTGCTCAGTTTCTCTCACTTTTCCCCACTCTCCCTCAATTTCTTCTCCTACTCCTGAATCTCCCATCTATCTTTCTCCCTATACTTCACTTCTCCCCACTCTCGCTTCCCTTTCTCCACTCTCCCTTCTCTTTCTCCCCACTCTCCCTTCCCTTTCTCCCCACTCTCCCTTCCCTTCTCCCCACATCTCCCTTCTCTTTCTCCCCACCCCTCCCCTTCCCTTCTCCCCACTCTCGCTTCCCTTTCTCCCCACCTCCTCCCTTCCCTACTCACACTCTCCACTTCTCCCCACTCTCTCTTTCCCTTACCCCCACTCTCCCTTTCTCCCACTCTCCCTTCCCTTTCTCCCCACTTTCCCTTCCCTTCTCCCACTCTCCGAGTTCATCAAGCTTGTTTGTACGTTTTGATTAGACCACAGCATCTGCAGTGGACTTTGGGTTCAGCATCTAATAGCTCTTGGCTGGACACAGAGCACAGGGGAGAATGTTCTGTAACACGGGGAAGAAAGCCAGTGCAGGCAGGCAGAATAAGATCCCCGGGTGGACGGATGAAAGGGAGGGGTTTGAGAGTCTGGCCAGCATGCTGGCAGACCACGGGAAACCAGTGGACCGGTCGGAGCAGTTAGACCCCCGTGGCGAGAAGCTGGGCCACCACGTGGTCTCCCTCCTTAAGGAATCAGGGTTCCCCAAAGCCCGGGGGGAGGGGGTCAAAGGGGTGTCTCCTGGTTGTTTGCGTCCCTGCTGAGACACCAGGTGGTCAGAAGGACAAGGAGCTGGAAGAGCTCAGGCAACATACGTCCTTTGAAAATAAAATTATAAAGTAATTGGGGAAAGTAAAAATTAAAATTAAAATTATTTTGGACTCCATGGAGCATGTGGGGATCCTCCGATATCCAGGCAATCTTTCTCTTCCTTCTATTTTTTTTCTTTAGACAAGGGTTTGGGGGGGGGTTAAGGGGAGGGGGGAGGGTTAATATTATTTTTTCTCTCTCTTACTATTTTATCATTACATTTATTCTTTGTAATTTTCTAAAAATTTAATAAATAAATAAATGATAAAAAGAAGATCTCAGGCAGCGCTGCTGGACGCCGAGGAGCTCGAGGTCAGGGGGACTTCTCCTCCAAGGAGCTCGAGGTCAGGGGGACTTCTCCCCCAAGGAGCTGACCCGACCGGCGGATCGGTACCGCCAACGACCAGACGAGCACCCGGCTGCCTGGCTGCTCCGGCTGTGGGACGAGGGGGGCCTAACCTCAGCCTCTCCCATCAGGAGGCAAGCGCCCTGGGAAGTCTCTCTGACCAGCAGAGCACAAACAATGCGCTGCGGGCGCCACAAACAGGAGTCAGCGATGGCACTGCCCTGCGGGATCGGGTAGTGACCGCGGTGAGAGCCCGATATCCCACCCTTCTGGAGTGGGATCTCCACAGGCGGCCGCAATGGGGTACGGTCAGCGATGGCACTACCCTGCGGGATCGGGTAGTGACCGCGGTGAGAGCCCATATCCCACCCTTCTGGAGTGGGATCCCCACAGGCGGCCGCAATGGGGTACGGTCAGCGAGGGCACTACCCTGCGGGATCGGGTAGTGACCGCGGTGAGAGCCCGATATCCCTCCCTTCTGGAGTGGGATCTCCACAGGCGGCCGCAATGGGGTACGGTCAGCGATGTCACTACCCTGCGGGATCGGGTAGTGACCGCGGTGAGAGCCCGATATCCCTCCCTTCTGGAGTGGGATCTCCACGGCCGGCCGCAATGGGGTACGGTCAGCGAGGGCACTACCCTGTGGGATCGGGTAGTGACCGCGGTGAGAGCCCGATACCCCAACCTTCTGGAGTGGGATCCCCACAGGCGGCCGCAATGGGGTACGGTCAGCGAGGGCACTACCCTGCGGGATCGGGTAGTGACCGCGGTGAGAGCCCGATATCCCACCCTTCTGGAGTGGGATCTCCACGGGCGGCCGCAATGGGGTACGGTCAGCGAGGGCACTACCCTGCGTGATCGGGTAGTGACCGCGGTGAGAGCCCGATATCCCACCCTTCTGGAGTGGGATCTCCACGGCCGGCCGCAATGGGGTACGGTCAGCGAGGGCACTACCCTGCGGGATCGGGTAGTGACCGCGGTGAGAGCCCGATATCCCACCCTTCTGGAGTGGGATCTCCACAGGCGGCCGCAATGGGGTACGGTCAGCGAGGGCACTACCCTGCGGGATCGAGTAGTGACCGCGGTGAGAGCCCGATATCCCACCCTTCTGGAGTGGGATCTCCACAGGCGGCCGCAATAGGGTACGGTCAGCGAGGGCAATGCCCTGCGGGATCGGGTAGTGACCGCGGTGAGAGCCCGATATCCCTCCCTTCTGGAGTGGGATCTCCACAGGCGGCCGCAATGGGGTACGGTCAGCGAGGGCACTACCCTGCGGGATCGGGTAGTGACCGCGGTGAGAGCCCGATACCCCTCCCTTCTGGAGTGGGATCTCCACAGGCGGCCGCAATGGGGAACGGTTAGCGAGGGCACTACCCTGCGGGATCGGGTAGTGACCACGGTGAGAGCCCGATATTCCACCCTTCTGGAGTGGGATCTCCACAGGCGGCCGCAATGGGGTACGGTCAGCGAGGGCAATGCCCTGCGGGATCGGGTAGTGACCGCGGTGAGAGCCCGATATCCCACCCTTCTGGAGTGGGATCCCCACAGGCGGCCGCAATGGGGTACGGTCAGCGAGGGCACTACCCTGCGGGATCGGGTAGTGACCGCGGTGAGAGCCCGATATTCCACCCTTCTGGAGTGGGATCTCCACAGGCGGCCGCAATGGTGTACGGTCAGCGAGGGCACTACCTGCGGGATCGGGTAGTGACCGCGGTGAGAGCCCGATATCCCACCCTTCTGGAGTGGGATCCCCACAGGCGGCCGCAATGGGGTACGGTCAGCGAGGGCAATGCCCTGCGGGATCGGGTAGTGACCGCGGTGAGAGCCCGATATCCCTCCCTTCTGGAGTGGGATCTCCACAGGCGGCCGCAATGGGGTACGGTCAGCGAGGGCACTACCCTGCGGGATCGGGTAGTGACCGCGGGTGAGAGCCCGATACCCCTCCCTTCTGGAGTGGGATCTCCACAGGCGGCCGCAATGGGGAACGGTTAGCGAGGGCACTACCCTGCGGGATCGGGTAGTGACCGCGGTGAGAGCCCGATATTCCACCCTTCTGGAGTGGGATCTCCACAGGCGGCCGCAATGGGGTACGGTCAGCGAGGGCAATGCCCTGCGGGATCGGGTAGTGACCGCGGTGAGAGCCCGATATCCCACCCTTCTGGAGTGGGATCCCCACAGGCGGCCGCAATGGGGTACGGTCAGCGAGGGCACTACCCTGCGGGATCGGGTAGTGACCGCGGTGAGAGCCCGATATTCCACCCTTCTGGAGTGGGATCTCCACAGGCGGCCGCAATGGTGTACGGTCAGCGAGGGCACTACCTGCGGGATCGGGTAGTGACCGCGGTGAGAGCCCGATATCCCACCCTTCTGGAGTGGGATCCCCACAGGCGGCCGCAATGGGGTACGGTCAGCGAGGGCACCCGGGTTCTCATCGAATGGGCACTGGGCAACGGCATCTGTCAAGGTGCCTGCGACCGCAACTTCCTCGAAGACACAGGAGTGACCGGTGGCCCAGCAGGATACCCGGGCACTACCACGCGTCCCGACTTGAGTCAGTCATCCTGCCCCCCATGACAACAGCCAGCGGTAGGACCGTACGGGAGGCCATCACCCTCCTGGAGGGACTGGAATATATGCAGAGGGGGGCATCCGCCCAGGTCGGCAAGACCGAGGCAAGGGCTCCAAACACTACCCCTCCCCGCTTTACACGCAGGCAGCTGTACACAGACCTGCAGCGTGCAGGGGTGGATCGTGACAGCATAGATTGCATCCCCACCCCCAACCTATATACCCTGTGGAAGGAGCACTGCAGGGGCAAATCCAGCTACAACAAGACTACCATCCGTCCCACCAGCAAATCCGAGGCAGGGGGCGCCCCCAGCCCCCAGACCGCCCGGCCAGACCATGCCCACACCGACCCACCCTCTGCACCTCCCTTACCTGAAACTGCCTCGCCTGCCCTCAGGACAGAACTCAGAGATTTCTTGAGACAGGAAATGCCCCACCTCAACCATCAAGGCGCCTCACCACAGAGGTGGCAGACCTTCTCCCTGCCCCCCCCCCCCCCATAGGATGAAGGCCAGGGCCCCCGGCGCATTTGCTCTCTCGCCCTCTCCCGCCCGGGGGACCTGAGGGCACATATACCTGTCGTAGTACACTGGGGAAAGGGAAACACGCAGAGGTGGATGGCACTTGTCGGTACCGGTGCCCAGCACACCATCCTCCCAGGCAATCCCGCCGCATAGCGCGCTACAGCCCCTTCGAGCTCCAGCTACTAGCCTGTTACCTGGCGTTCATCGACACAGGACACCAAACAGGCCCCGACCCTGTCGTCCTCCGCCCCCACCTCCCCATAATGCGATGGGTCAAGCCCCCTGATGCCACCCACAAAGAGGGCCGTCCTCCATTGTCAAGTGGAAGCTACATTGCGGAGCGGGCTGAACCCGGTCCTGAAAGGGTCAGCCGCTTCCATGAACAAGTCATAGCTTTCCCCCAGTCCCAGAACCCTGCCCCGGACATCCCCAAGGTACAACCCTCCTCAGCGTGTTGGGGTCAACCCTTCGATTCTCTCGATCCCGACGACAAACTGCACTCCTGGTTCACAGACGGCTCCAGCCGCTGGAAAGGGGGAAACCATTGTGGACAGCGGCAGCACTTCATCCCGCCACGGGCAAAATTTACCACAGAGAGGGAGGGGGGGGGGGTTCCAGTCAACTTGCCGAGCTGGCAGCAGTAGCCCTCCCCCTCCAAAACACCACCGGACCAATCCACATCTACACCGACTCCTGGGCTAATGGCATTGCGGTGTGGATGGCCACACCGGGAGCACCGGATGCACTCCGGCCCTCACCCCATCCTCCCGTCACCACAACAGGGACCGTGTTCCCCTCGTCCTCACCTACCACCCCACCAGCCTCTGGATCCAGCATATTATCCTCCGCCACCTTCTACAGGACCCCACCACTAAGCACATCTTTCCCTCTCTACCCCTCTCTGCTTTTCGCAGGGATCGTTCCCTCCGCGACTCCCTGGTCCACACGTCCCTCCCCACAGATCTCCCACCGGGTACTTATCCCTGCAAGCGTAAGTGCTACACCTGTCCCTACACCTCATCTCTTACCATCATTCAGGGCCCCAGACAGTCCTTCCAGGTGAGGCAACACTTCACTTGTGAGTCTGTTGGGGCATCTATTGCATCCGGTGTTCCCGGTGCGGCCTCCTCTACATCGGCGAGACCCGACGCAGATTGGGGGACCGCTTCGTCGAGCACCTCCGCTCCGTCCGCCACAACAGACAGGATCTCCCAGTTGCCACCCACTTCAACTCTGCTTCACATTCCCATTCGGTTATGTCCATACATGGCCTCCTCTACTGCCATGATGAGGCTAAACTCAGGTTGGAGGAACACCTCATATACCGTCTGGGTAGTCTCCAGCCCCTTGTCATGAACACCAAATTCTCCAACTTCCGGTAATTACCTCCCCCTCCCTTCCCCCATCCCACTTTCTCTCTGCCTTCTCTTCCAGCTGCCTATCACCTCTCTCATGATTCTGCCTTCTTCTACTACCCATAGTGCTTTCCCCTTACATTCCTTCTTCACCTTTCCTGCCTATCCCCTCCGTGCTTACCCTCCCCCACCCCTCGATCTTTCCTCTGATTGGTTTTTCACCTGGCACCTACCAGCCTTCTCCTTCCGACCCTCACCCACCTTCTTTGTAGGGCCCCTGCCCCCTCCTTCTTCAGTCCTGACGAAGGGCCTCGGCCCAAAACGTTGACTGCTCGTTTCCACGGACGCTGCCTGAGCTGCTGAGTTCCTCCAGCTTGTTTGTATGTGTTGATCTTCATTTAACTGTGTTTCCTAATATGATCTTCCAAACACAAAACTGATTCAAAAGTTCTCCGAATTCCCGTCTGATAAAACGTGAAATCAACTCTTTCATCAAAAATAAAATGCAACCTCTCGATTACCACACATTCCACAAGTTTTCATAAATGAGACGTTCATGATATTGGCCTAAAACAAGGAGGATCAGACGGGGAGCTGAAAGATTTAGAATGGACACTATGACAACAACCATTTTCCAGGAGGAACGTGGATGGCCAAACCTCGAAATACAATTCAAAAAGTTAATATTTTCACACAAGAAGCTACATACATACCTGTTGAATCAAGAATTTCTACAAGTGTGTCATACATTTTACACCCATTCACAACTCTATACTCTGCCCCTTTCCTTATAAAACTGGCAACATCACCCCTCCACCAACTAACCTGTCAAGCCAAACGACAATATATTCCGTGCACAGGAATAAAAACTTAAAATGTGCAGGTTTCCTGAACAGATATAACATCGGAAGAGTCTGACAAATCAGAAATAAACATCTTAAAGTCTTGACCATTATAAATCAGATTTATTGCATTTCATTGATATATTTTAATACTATTATGTATGTTCACAAGTAGACTGGGATACAGATACCCCACCCAACACAACTTCATTTGAAGCTTCCCACAAAACACCACTTACACCGAGATACCTTTCTGCAGCTTTCACAATAATTTTAATTTCTTCAGTAGGATGAGATGTTTGAGCAGTACAATTCACCACTTTGGTTATAAACATTACAAAATTCATTTTATCCAGCAGTGAAGTATCTTTGGTGAGAGAACTGTGATGCCGGCATATATCCACTGACGTCACAGTCTGTTCTCTGAGTGGGATCACTTTATCCAGTTTACCTGCCCTGCTTGCTGTACTTGTCCTTGAACAGGCCATTCTGCTCACTGTGTTGTTCTGAACCCATTGAACTGGTCATTTCATTCCTTACTAAACCAATCCCTTCTGCCTACACAAGGAACACATCCCTGCATTCTCCTCACATTCACGTGGTATCTAATAGCCTCCATCACATCTGCCTCCCCCACCACCCCTGACATTCACTCCAGACACCCACCACGATGGGAATGGAAAACAAAACTTGAAACGCAAATCTCCTTTAAACATCCCGAGTCAGGTTTTTAACATCATTGTCTTTTAATAATTGTTTTTTTCCAACAGCAGCTATGCAGAGAAAAGATAGGAAATTACACTAAATTACAAAATACTTCAATAGTGCAAAAAGGACCAATGAGAGTGTGTTCCCCCTTTCTCCTGAAGTGCATTCCCTCTGGCATTGGACATTTCCTCCTTAGAGAAAAAATCCCGGCTGTCCACTCTGTGTCTCTCACATTCCTGTAAACGTCTGTCAGACCTCCCTCAGCCTCTGCCACTCCGGAGAAAATTACCCGAGATTGTCCGGTCTCACTTTATCCAGGCAGCATCCTGTTAAGCCTCTTCCACTCACCATCCAAAACCTCCGCATTATTCCTGTATTCGAATGCAATTCTCCAGATGTGATTAAACTAGAGATTTATACAACTGCAACATAACTGCCTGACAATGGAACCACTATCTGGGAGTTATGAACTCGGATTCCAAGATCCCCCTGTAGATCAACACTGTCCAATCTCGCCCCATGAATATAACAGCAACGAGATAATGCTGAGGCTTTATAAGACACGAGTCAGGCCACACTTGGAGTATTGTCAACAGTGTTGGGCCCCACATCTCAGACAGGATGTGTTGTCATTGGAGAGAGTCCAGAGGAGGTTCAGAAAGATGATTTCAGGAATGAAGGGGTTAAAATATGAGCAGCACTTGGCAGCTTTGACCCTGTGCTCACTGGAACTCAGAAAAATGCGGGGGCATCTCATTGAAACCTACCCAATGTTGAAAGGACTGGATAAGGTGGATGCGGAGAAGGTATTTCCTGCGGTGGGACACAGCCACAAAGTCGAGGGGCCACCTTTTCAAACAGAGGTAAGCAGCTTATTTTTTTTTTATTAGCCAAGGTGTATTGGATCTGTGGAATACTCTGCCACAGACTGCGGTGGAGGCCGAGTGTGTGGGTATATTCAAGGCGGAAGTTGATCGTTTCCTGATCAGTCAGGGCATCAAAGGATATGGCGGGAGGTCAGATATCTGGAATTGAGTGCGATCTGGGATCAGCCATGATGGAAAGGTGGCTGACTCAATGGGCTGAATGGCCTAATTCTGTTCCTATGCCTTATGGATTATAAACACACACCCACTCTATCATGATAAATCTCCTCTGCACTCTTCCAGCACAAAACATCCTTTGTACAGAATGCTAAGCGGAACTGAATGTAACTTTTCAAGAACGTTGTCAAGTCAGGCAGCATCTGTTGAGAGGAATAGAGTCGATGGTTGGGACAGAACCCCTCCCTTACGGCACTAACACAGGCCCTTTGGCCCAACCTTTCCATGCTGTCCTCCTGTCCATTTAAACTAATCCCTCTGCCTGTCTTTGACACAGAACACAGAAATCTACAGCACATTACAGGCTCTTCAGCCCACAATGTTGTACCGACCATGTAACCTACTCTAGAGACTGTCTAGGATTTCCTGATCGTATATCCCTCTATGTTTCTAAGCTCCATGAACCTATCTGAGAGTCTCTTAAAATATCCTATTGTATCCACCTCCACCATCGCTGCAGGCAGTGCATTCCATGCCCCCACCACTCTCTGTGTAAGAAACTTACCCCTGACATTCCCTCAGTACCGACTTCCAAGCAGCTTAAAACTACGTCCCCTCGTGTTAGTCACTTCAAGCCTGGGAAAATGCCTCTGGTTATCCACATGATCAAAGCCTCTCATCATCTTATTACAATTACTTATGTACAGGTTAGGAGAAATATAGCTTCAACATCACCTCACAGCTCTTGAACTCAATCCCACGGTTGATGAAGGCCATCACACCAGACGCCTTCCTAACAACACTGCCAACCTCCACAGCAGCTTTGAGTGTCATATGGACATGGATCCCAAGATCTGTCTGACCCTCCACACTGCCAAGAATCTTACCATTAATATTATATTGTGTTCAAATTTGACCTGCAGAAATGAATCTCTTCATCCGTGTTGAACTCCATCTGCCACTTCCCAGTTCTGCATCCGAGGCGAGGAAATAGATTGCTGAGCCTCTGGCTAGGATCATTATGTCCTCATTGTCCACGGGAATGGTCGCGGAGGATCGGAGGGAGGCGAATGTTGTCCCCTTGTTCAAAAAGGATAGCAGGGATAGTCCGGATAATTATAGACCATTGAGCCTTACATCTGTGGTGGGAAAGCTGTTGGAAAAGATTCACAAAGATAGGATTTATTGGCATTTAGAGAATCATGGTCTGATCAGTGACAGTCAGCATGGCTTTCTGAAGGGCAGATCGTGTCTAACAAGCCTGATGGAGTTCTTTTAGGAGGTGACCAGGCATATAGATGAGGGTTGTGCAGTGGATGTGATCTACATGGATTTTAGTAATGCATTTGATAAGGTTCCACACGTTAGGTTTATTCAGAAAGTCAGAATGCATGGGATCCAGGGATGTTTGACCAGGTGGATTCAGAATTGGCTTGCCTGCAGAGAGCAGAGAGTTGTGGTGGAGGGAGTACATTCGGATTGGAGGGTTGTGACTAGTGGTGTCCCACAAGGATCAGTTCTGGGACCACTACCTTTCGTGATTTTTATTAATGACCTGGATGTCGGGGTAGAAGGATGGGTTGGCAAGTTTGCAGAAGACACAAAGGTTGGTGGTGTTGTGGATAGTGCAGAGGATTATCAAAGATTGCAGAGAGACATTGATAGGATGCAGGAGTGGGCTGAGAAGTGGCAGATAGAGTTCAACCTGGAGAAGGGTGAGGTGGTACACTTTGGAAGGACAAACTCCAAGGCAGAGTACAAAGTAAATGGCAGGATACTTGTAAGTGTGGAGAAGCAGAGGGATCTGGGGCTACATGTCCACAGATCCCTGAAAGTTGTCTCACTGGTAAACAGAGTAGTTAAGAAAGCTTATGGGGTGTTAGCTTTTCATAAGTCGAGGGATAGAGTTTAAGAGTCGCAATGTAATGATGCAGCTCTATAAAACTCTGGTTGGGCCAGACTTGGGAGTACTCTGTCCAGTTCTGGTCACCTCACTATAGGAAGGATGTGGAAGCATTGGAAAGGGTACAGAGGAGATTTACCAGAATGCTGCCAGGTTTAGAGAGTATGGATTATGATCAGAGATTAAGGGAGCTAGGGCTTTACTCTCTGGAGAGAAGGAGGCTGAGAGAAGAAATGATAGAAGTATAGTTGATATTAAGGGGAATAGATAGAGTGAACATCGAGCGCCTCTTCCCCAGGGCACCACTGCTCAATACAAGAGAACATGGCTTTAAGGTAAGGGGAGGGAAGATCAAGGGGATATTAGAGGAAGATTTTATACTTGGAGAGTGGTAGGTGCGTGGAATACACTGCCCGAGTCAGTGGTGGAGGCAGATCCACTAGTGAAGTTTAAGAGTCTACTAGACAGATATATGATGGAATTTAACCTTAGGGAGGCAGAGTTTAAGGGTCGGCACAACATTATGGGCCGAAGGGCCTGTACTGTGCTGTATGGTTCTATGTTCTATCTATTTCTCGCTGGAATCTCTCTTTTAATTTAATTTTTCATTCAAGGCACGACACAGTACAGAAAACATAATGCATTACATTTTCCTCCATTTTCTTTTATACCTTACCCCTGAACAACACCACAACGTCATCAGTGGGGCCTTCTGGGAGTTGTAGTCATTTGTCCTCGCTCGCTCCCTGTCAAAGCCTGTTTCGTCAGCCACCACAGACGTCACCGAAACAGACCCACCGAGGCGCGAAGGGGAATCACACCCGTCCTTGTGGGCGCCGAGGCCGGCGACACCGACAGAAGCGCATCGCTGATCTCCGCCATGGCGATGGAGCGGAAGAGGAGGGGCTGATCATGGGCCGATTGCTTCCAGCCTATCGTAGCTCTGACGTAACACTGACCCCTGCCGTCATTGGCTGTAGTGCATGTCGCTCAAATGGGAACTCGGAGGGTGATTAGTTTATGTGAATGTCAGTCAGACTTCCTGTCTTTATAAGTTTGGATTTGGATTTATAACGGGACAGGAAGCAAATTGGGAATGTGAGTTTTTATGTGATGTGATGTGTGGAGAGGAAGTAGGTGATTTACTGGAGATTTACTGGAGATAATATTGGAAGGGATATCAAACTTGGAATTGTTCGGGATATGATTTAGAAAATGGGGGGATTTGTGGGGATCATCATATTCCAGTGTTGATTAATGTGGGCAAAATGATTGTTAGTAAAACAGGGAAGATTGTGTTACTGGCTGGGTCATTTGCTGAGATTCATAATCAGGATAATTTAAGCGAAGAAGTTAAACATTGTAGGGATATGTTTTTCAGTGGATACCCTGATGTGCTGGAAGTCAGCTGTAGCAATGATAGTATCACTGATGGAGAGATTTCTTTGTATGAATTTAAGAAGTCTATTAATAATGCATTGGGGTGTCCCCAGGAAAGTGTGATATATGAAATTGTAATTGTATATAATTCGCTTTTGTGAAAATATTAAATGTTTGAATTGTGCACCTACTTTCCTCATGGAAAATGGAAATAGTAGTGCCTATTCTAAAACCTGGCAGATCCCCATTTGATCCTTCTAGTTAAGGGCCTATATCGTGAATGTCTCATTTATGTAAACTTATGGAATGTATGGTAATCATGCGCTTGAGTTATATTTTGGAAAGTGTGGTGATAAAGTGTTTTATTAGAGTGGATTTTGGAAGGGTGAAATGACATTAGATTCAGTTTTAGGTTTGGAAGATGATATTCGGAAAGCACAATTAAATAAAGATGTTGTAATAGCAGTATTTCTTGATACTGAAAAGGGAAATGATATGGAAGAAAGGACTTTTGATTAAATTAGGAGTGAGGGGGACATTATATAATTTTTCTGAGGTTTTTTTGGATGGACTGTCCAAATACCGGTCGGCATGTTATGTTTGTGTTTCTATGAGATAGAGAATGGGATCCCATAAGGCAGTATTTGTAGCCCTTCATTATTTAATATCATGATTAATGATATTTTCTCTGAGATGGGAAAATGGGATACCCTGGGTAAATCACAATATACAGATGACGTAGCTTTATAGATTAGAGGTATTAATTGCAATTTACAATTAATAGGTCAAACAGTGGGCAGATTGGTGAGGATTTTAAACTTTCAGTCGTTAAAACACATTACGTGGTTTATAAACAGCATTAATAGACTTGCACTTGATTTTAAATTATATGATTAATATTTTGAAGAAGTGTCAGTGGTAAGATTTCTCAGTATGTGGATGGATAATAAGCTGACGTGGAAGCACCTATCAGTAAAATAATTGATAAATGTAAAGGAGCTTTAAATCTCCTCAGACATCTATGTGGGTATTCTTGGGTGCAACATGAAAATCTTTGTTGACCAATTATATTTGTTTAATTTCATCTGTTCTTGATTATGTCTGTGTGGCCTATGGATCAGCTTCATCTTCAAATTAAAAATGTTTGTATGTGATACAATTACAGACTTTAAGATTGTGTTCTGGTGCGGTAATGTTGTCTCCTGTTTTGGCTTTACTGATTGCAATGGAACAATTGCCCTCAAAGTAACAGAGGTTCAAGTTGATGTCAACATACTGGATTAATTTGCGGGGGCAAGGAAATGATCATCCTGTTAAAGGTGTGCTGGAGGACGGTTGGGGACATCATAAGAAGAGTGTTTTTGGTTTGGGTGGCTGGGTTCTTATCACGCTGGGAATATGGGTGCATTGGATGATACAATATGTCCCACTGTAGCTTTTTCTGTAACCCCACCTTGTTTTTTTCCAATGACTTCAGTTGATTTTAGGTTACACGATCGGATTGGGTTCTGTCTGAGAGTCTGTTGGTTCATCAGTATATTAATGAAAGTTATTATCATACAGTAACCATTTCTACAGATGAATCAAAAGATAAGTTAACTGGGGATGTTGGTGTGGCTGTTTTTGTGTGCCTGAATTGCAGGTAATGATAAGGAAATTACCTATAGCCATTTATCAGCAAAGGAAGCAGAATTCTTTCCCAACAATATAGGCTTACAGTGGGTGGAGGAAATTGGTCAGAATACATTTCGGTTTTGATGAGTCTTAAACAGGTCATTCTGGCAGTAGGTCAGATTGACTGTTGGAAACTTGTCAAACCGTATTTCATATATAAAGTTTGATTTATATGTCTGCACATTATGGGCCCTGCACATCACACTGTTGAGGGAAATGATGATGTTGACTATTTAGCACCAAAAGCTGTTAAATGTTAAGCTATGGATATACACCTTCCACTTAGCAAATTAGAAGCTAAAGGGTTGGTAGTGTTAAGATTTACGGGCTTATGGCAAGACGTAGGATAATGGACATAAGGACAGACACCTTTACAGAATACATAAACCTGTTGGGTTTATAGAAGAAGGGCTTAAAACAAGGCAAGGAATGATATTGACTCGACTTAGCAATGCCCACATTATGCTTAATTATGCCTTGTAACTAATTGGAAAACTTCATTCTGTGTTGTGTACATTTTGTCATTATGAAACTGTCGAAACACATACTATTTCAATGTGAAGCGTACAAGGCTGAAGCAAAATCAAATGCAGTCTTCAGTACAATCTTTGCAAGGGTAGATAGTTTTCAAATAAAAACTATTAAATTATGGGACTGACTTTAAATTAATTCACAGTTTGAGCTGGAAAAGGCATGGAATAATTGTGTTAAACCTAAGGAAATGGCATATAAGGTAGCAAAGGTGAGTGGGATGTTGGATTATTGGGATGCTCTTAAAATCCAGCAAAAGGCAACGAAAAAAGCCATAAGAATGGTCAAGACGAAATATGAGGTCAAACTGGCCAATAATATAAATCAGGATACTGGAAGTTTAGTTTTCAGTTACACGAAGAGTGAAAGGGAGATGAGAGTTGATACTGGACCACTGGAAAATGATGCTGGTGAAGTAGTAATGGGGGACAAAGAAATGGCAGATGAACTTAATGAACAATCTTCACTGTCTTTTCTGGTCAGCACCGCCCCCACTTGTCCCATTTAACCTGTCTCATTGCGGGTGGACTTTAGGACCCGGGGGAGCTCAGGACCCGCCGCCCGCAACTGCTGCTGAATCCCCGGTGTTTCTGTTCGGTTGACAGATGCGGTGAACGAGTTAAAATTAATCAATCGACAATGCTTATTTCGTGTTTATTTCACTCCATAGAACCATAGAACACTACAGCACAGAAAACAGGCCATTTGGTGCTTCTAGTCTGTGCGGAAACTTTATTCCGCTCGTCCCATTGACCTGCACCCAGTCCGTAACCCTCCAGACCTCTCCCATCCAGGTATCTATCCAATTTATTCTTAAAACTTAAGAGTGAGCCTGCATTTACCATGTCAGATGGCAGCTCGTTCCATACTCCCACCACTCTCTGTGTGAAGATCCTCCTAATGTTCCCCCTAAACCTTTCCCCTTTCACCCTAAAACCATGTCCTCTCATATTTATCTTTCCTAATCTAAATGGAAAGAACTTACTCGCATTTACTACCTATACCCCACATAATTTTGTAAACCTCTATCAAATCTCCCCTCATTCTTCTACGCTTCAAGGAATAAAGTCCTAACCTGTTCAATCTTTCCCTGTACATCAACTCCTGAAGACCTGGCAACATCCTAGTAAATCTCTGCACTCTTTCAATCTCTCCAACCTCTCCATGGATACCTCATGTCTGAACTTTCTGAACTAACCTCCCATGTGGGACCTTGTCAAAGGCCTTACTAAAGTTCATGTGGACAACATCCACAGCCTTTCCTTCACCTACTTAGTTGGTAACCACCTCGAGAAACTCTTCGAGATTCATTAAACACGATCTACCATGCACAAAGCCGTACTGACTATCCTTAATCAGCCCTTGGCTGTCCCAATACTTGTAAATCCGATCTCTCAGAACATCCTCCAATAACTTACATACTACTGATGTCAGGCTCACTGGCCTGTAGTTACCTGGTTTACCATTGGAGCCTTTTTTAAACAACGGAACAACATGAACTACCCTCCAATCCTCCGGCACTGCACCCGTGGCTGAAGAAATTTTAAATATTTCTGTCAGGGCCCCTGCAATTTCTACTCTAGTCTCTCTCAAGGTCCGAGGAAATATCAAGTCAGGCCCAGGGAATTTATCTACCTTTATTCGCTGTAAGGCAGTAAGCACCTCCTCCTCCTTAATCTACAAATGTTCCATGACACTACTGCTTGTTTCCCTTCCTTCCATATACACTATGCCAGTTTCCTGAGTAAATACTGATGCAAAAAAACTGTTTAAGATCTCCCCCATCTCATAAGGCTCCACACATAGACGACCACTCTGATCTTCTAGGGGACCAATTTTGTCCCTTACTGTCCTTTTACTCTTAATATACTTGTAGAAACCCTTCAGGTTTTCCTTCACATTATCTGCCAAAGCCACCTCATGTCTTCTTTTTCCCTTCCTGATTTCCTTCTTTAGTATTTTCTTACGTTTTCTATACTCTTTAAGTAACTCATTTGCTCTTTGTTGCCTCTACCTGCTATACACTTCTCTGTTTTTCTTAACCAGATCGCCAATATCCCTTGAAAACCAAGGTTCCCTATGCCTGTTAACTTCGTCTTTAATCCTGGCAGGAAAATGCAAACTCTGCACCCTCAAAATTTCACATTTGGAGGCCTTCCACTTACTGAACACGTCCTTGTCAGGAAAAAAAAACTTATCCCAATCCACTCTTCCTAGATCCTTTTTCATTTCCACAAAATTAGCCCTTCTCCAATTTAGAACCTCAACTCAAGGACCAGACCCGTCCTTATCCATAATTAACTTGAAACTAATGACATTATGGTCACTGGACCCAAAATGTTCGCCTACACACACTTCTGTCACCTGACTGTTTGGTTTCCTAATAGGAGATCAAGTATTGCATCCTCTCTCGTAGGTACCTCTATATATTGATTTAGAAAACTTCCCTGAAAACATTTCACACACTCTAAGCCATCTAGCCCTTTTACAGTTTGGGAGTCCCAGTCAATATGTGGAAAGTTAAAATTCCCTACTATTACAACTTCCTGTTTCTTACATCGGTCTACTATCTTTATACAGATTTGCTCCTCCAATTCTCTCTGACTATTGGGCGATCTGTAATACACCCCTATTAGTGTGGTAACGCCTTTCCCGTTCCTCAGCTCCACCCATATGACCTCTGTAGACAAGCCCTCCGGTCTGTCCTGTCTACGCACAGCTGTGATATTTTCCCTGACTAGTAATGCCACTCCTCCCCCTTTCATCCCTCCCCCTCTATCACGTCTGAAACAACAAATATTTCTATCATGTATAAACCTTAGGTGGGAGGTTATCTTTTTGTATTAATGTATTAAAAATAAATTATAAATTCTACAATGAGAATTACAAATTCTCTTACTGAAGGATTCATATTCAAACAGTATCCAACAAATCAGATTCTTGCATATATGGAAACTGAGATAATTATTTTTGTAAAAATCTCTAACCTGAAGATATTGCAGTAAGTGTGTATGAGAGAGAGAATATTTACTAATTAACTCTTCAAATGTCATCAATCGACCATCACAAAATAAATGATAATAAAAATAAATAAATCTGCAAAAAAAAAACAGATCTCCTTAATCACTAAAGATTAAACAAGTTTGGGAGAGAGAACTTAATATGACCTTTGTTAATGATGGTCAATTCTTCTTTAATATGAACCAATCAGTGTTTAATTCAATTTAAAATTGTTCACTGTTACAATTTCACAAAGGAGAGACTATCCAAAATATTTCCTAACATAGACAATTATTGCGATAGGTGTAAAACTGAAGTAGCCACTTTTTCACATATGTTCTGGTCATGTTCTTCATCAAAATCTTTTTGAAAATCTTTATTTTCTACAATTTCTAAAGCTCTGAAAATTAATTTACAACCTAATGTACAAACCTTTGATTGCTGTTTATACATGCAGTCCTCGCATGACCTTTATCCTCCTCCACCTCACTATCTGCTCTAACACTCTGGTTCCCCCTCCCTCTGCAAATCTAGTTTAACCCCCACCCCCCCCCCCCCCAGCAGCACTGGCAAATCTACCCGCAAGAATGTTGGTCCCCCTCCAGTTCCGGGGCAAACCATCCCGTCGGAACAGGCCCCACCTTCCCGGGAACAAAGCCCAATTGTCCAGAAACATGAAGCCCTCCCTCCTGCACCATCTCCTTAGCCACGTATTTAGCTGCACTCTCCGCACATTTATATTTACAGGGACTTTACTCCTGACGCCGGTCCCGGGACCCGACCCGTTTACAGACCCGGAGCGGAACCGGAGCAGATTCTCAGCCATTGGTTTTCATCCCAGGGCGCGAAGAAAGGATAAAGTTTCCCCGTGAATTTATTCCCAGTGAAGGTGTGGAGACGGGACTTGGTCTCCGCGTTGTAAAATGAAACTGTCCCGGACTCGTAACTGAGATAAACTCCCACCCTCCCGGGGATGGGACCGGCAGCGAGACGGGACCCGGGGGAGGGGAGACCGTCCACGTCACAATCCCGATGTAACACGTCACAATCCCGCCCGATGACCCAGAATCCGGTCTCCGGACTCAGACTGACCCGTCCCTTCCTCTTCACAGACTCTGCGGCGACTCCCAGACACCAGTCCCGATTCCCCGTCACCTCCACCTCCCAGTAATGTCTCCCCGATGTGAATCCCTCCGATCCCAGCACACATTCCCAGTGTATGAATCTCTTCCCGGTGTAAGGGAGATCCCTCCGGGTCCAGGTCCGTCTCACACTCTTCCGATCTTCAGACACCTCGAGCCACGGATGCGCCGTTTCCACATCCAGGGTGACAGAGACTGGGGGGAGAAGCAGAGAATTAGAGAGTCCCCGGGTATCGGGGGGAGACTCGGACAGCGCGGCCCCGGGGATCGGGGGGAGACTCGGGCAGCGCGGCCCCGGGGATCGGGGGAGACTCGGACAGCGCGGCCCCGGGGATCGTGGGGGGAGACTCGGACAGCGCGGCCCCGGGGATCGGGGGGAGACTCGGGCAGCGCGGCCCCGGGGATCGGGGGGAGACTCGGACAGCGCGGCCCCGGGGATCGGGGGGAGACTCGGGCAGCGCGGCCCCGGGGATCGGGGGAGACTCGGACAGCGCGGCCCCGGGGATCGGGGGGAGACTCGGGCAGCGCGGCCCCGGGGATCGGGGGGAGACTCGGACAGCGCGGCCCCGGGGATCGGGGGGAGACTCGGGCAGCGCGGCCCCGGGGATCGGGGGGAGACTCGGACAGCGCGGCCCCGGGGATCGGGGGGAGACTCGGACAGCGCGACCCCGGGGATCGGGGGGAGACTCGGGCAGCGCGGCCCCGGGGATCGGGGGGAGACTCGGGCAGCGCGGCCCCGGGGATCGGGGGGGAGACAGGCAGCGCGGTCCCGGGGATCGGGGGGAGACTCGGACAGCGCGGCCCCGGGGATCGGGGGGGAGACAGGCAGCGCGGCCCCGGGGATCGGGGGGAGACTCGGACAGCGCGGCCCCGGGGATCGGGGGGAGACTCGGACAGCGCGGCCCCGGGGATCGGGGGGGAGACAGGCAGCGCGGTCCCGGGGATCGGGGGGGAGACAGGCAGCGCGGTCCCGGGGATCGGGGGGAGACTCGGGCAGCGGGGTCCCGGGGATCGGGGGGGGGGGGGAGACTCGGGCAGCGGGGGTCCCGGGGATCGGGGGGGGGGGGGAGACTCGGGCAGCGGGGTCCCGGGGATCGGGGGGAGGTTTGACCCGACGAAAGCGGGTGGACAACTAATGTCTCCCCAAGGGTTTTCCACTGAACAGGGAAACATCCTCCCTGACTCCTGCCTGTTGACCCCTGAAAGAATTTTGTGTTTCCATGAGATCTCCTCTCATTCTTCAAAACTGGGAACAGAGAACATAGAATCGGACAGCACAGGAACAGACCCGTCATACAATGTTCACATTCATTTGTGAGTGTGAAGTGGGGGAGTGTGATGGTTTGAGACAGTAAAGGAGGTGATAATGGGAACCAGTAGGGGAGAGATGAATGGCAGATTGAACCAGGAGGGGGAGGGGTGGAAACCCCGTGGGTGAACTGTGTGTCTAGAGTTAATGAGAAGCTAGAGGGGGCAAAGATGGCAGGTGAGGATGACTTTGTCCCCTTTCCCACAACCCCATCCCCCGCAGCCCCTCATTAGGACAGGGGATGAATTTGCAGAGACCCTTAAGCAACACAGGTCCTGATGAAGTGTTTCAGTCTGAACTGTGGACTGTTTACTCTTTTCCATAGAAACTTCCCGGCCTGCTGTTCCCCCAACAATTTGTGTGTGTTACTCTGCTTTAAATATACTCAATTATTTGGCCTCCACAGTTGCCTGTGGCAGATTCACTATCCTGTGGATAAAGGAATTCCTCCTCATCTCTGTCCTAAATGGACATCCCTATAGTCGGAGGCTGTGCTTACTGTTCTCGACCCACCCACATCCTCCCAACATCAACTCTCTCCAGACAGGTGTCAGAGAGATCTGGCGAGACCCTTCATCAGGACCTGTGTAGCTTGGATTACCAGCATCTGCAGATTTTCTCCTGTTTGATTTTTAAAGCAGAAGTTAATAAGTAAACATCTTGATTAGTCAGAATCTCAAAAGTTATGGGGAGGAGGCGGGAGAATAGGGTTGATGGGGATAATAAATCAGCTATTCTGCTAAACTCCCGTGAGTACAGGCCCAGAACCATCAAACACTACTCATATGTTAACACTTTCATTCCCGGAATCATTCTTCTGAATCTTCTGGACCCCCTCCAATGCTAGTACATGTTTTCCGATAGAGGAGACCCAAAACTGCTCACAATACTCCAAGTGTGGTCTGATCAATGCCTTATAAAACCTCAGAATTACATCCTTGCTCTTGTATTCTAATCCTCTCGAAATGAAAGCAAACATTGAGTTTGCCAATCTTACCACTGACACAAACTGCAAGTTAACCTTCAGGGAATCCTGCACAAGGACACCCATGTCCCTTTGCACCTCTGATTTTTGAATTTCGCCCTGTTTACAGAATTGTCTATGTGTTTAATTCCTTCGACCAAAGTCGTACCTGCCTAAGTTTGTACCTGCCAAACTCTACCTGTGCTACAAGATCCTTATTCCGTATACTGGTACATTCAAATAGGACCATAAGTCAAAGCAGCAGAAGCCGGCCATTCGGTCGATTGAATCTGCTCCGCCATTTTATCATGAGCTGATCCATTCTCCCATTTTCCCACTCCCCCACCTTCTCACCATGACCTTTGATGCCCTGGCTACTCACATACCTATCAATCTCTGTCTTAAATACACCCAATGACTTGGTCTCCACTGCCGCAAGAAATTCACAGATTCACCACCCTCTGGCTAAAAAAATTTCTTCGCATCTCCGTTCTGAATGGGCGCCCTTCAATCCTTAAGTCATGCTCTCTCGTACTAAACTCCCCCACCATGGGAAACAACTTTGCCACATCCACTCTGTCCATGCCTTTTAACGTTCAAAATGTTTCTGTGAGGTTCCCCTTCATTCTTCTAAACGCCACGGAGTACAGTCTAAGAGCGGTCAAATGGTCCTCATATTAACCCTCTCATTCCCGGAATCATTCTAGTGAATCTTCTCTGAACCCTCTCCATTGTCAGAACATCCTTTCTTAAATAAGGAGCCCAAAACTGCACACAGTATTCCAAGTGAGGTCTTACCAGTTCCTTATAGAGCCTCAACATCACATCCCTGCTCCTATACTCTATTCCTCTAGAAATGAATGCCAACATTGCATTCGCCTTCTTCACCACCGACTCAACCTGGAGGTTAACCTTAAGGGTATCCTGCACGAGCACTCCCAAGTCCCGTTGCATCTCAGAACTTTGAATTCTCTCTCCATTTAAATAATAGTCTGCCGTTTATTTCTTCTACCAACGTGCATGACCACACACTTTTCAACATTGTATTTCATTTGCCACTTCTTTGACCATTCTCCTAGTCTATCCAAGTCTCTCTACAGACTCTCTGTTTCCTCAGCACTACCGGCCCCTCCACTTATCTTTGTATCATCAGCAAACTTAGCCACAAAGCCATCTATTCCATAATCAAAATCGTTGATATACAACGTAAAAAGAAGTGGCCCCAACACGGACCCCTGTGGAACACTACTGGTAACCGGCAGCCAACCAGAATGGGATCCTTTATTTCCACTCTGTTTCCTGCCAATCAGCCAACGCTCTATCCACATATGTAAATTTCCAGTAATTCCATGGGCTCTTATCTTGTTTAGCAGCCTCATGTGCAGCACCTTGTCAAAGGCCTTCTGAAAATCCAAATACACAACATCCACTGCATCTCCCTTGTCTAGCCTACTTGTAATCTCCTCAAAAAATTTCAATGGGTTTGTCAGGCAGGATTTTCCTTCAAGGAAACCATGCTGAGTTTGGCCTATCTTGTCATATGCCTCCAGGTACTCGGTAACCTCATCCTTGACAATTGACTCCAATAACTGCCCAACCACCGATGTCAAGCTAACAGGTCTATAATTTACTTTTTGCTTCCTTGCCCCCTTCTTAAATACCAGAGTGGCATTTTCAATCTTCCACTCCTCCGGAACCATTGCCAGAGTCTACTGACTTTTGAAAGATCATTGCTAATGCCTCCGCGATCTCCACAGCTACTTCCTTCAAAACTCAAGGGTGCATTCCATCTGGTCCTGGAGATTTATCTACCCTCAGACTATTCAGCTTCCTGAGTACTTTCTCTGTCGTAATTGTGACTGCGCACACTTCTCTTCCCTGACACCCTTGAGTGTCCGGTATACCGCCGATATATTCCTCAGTGAGGACTGATGCAAATACTCGTTCAGTTCCTCAGCCATCTCCTTATCTCCCATTACAATTTCTCCAGCATCATTTTCTATCGGTCCTTTTGTAAGCTTTTAAAAACTTCCCAATCCTCTGTCCTCCCACTAATTTTTGCTTCCTTGAATGCCCTCTCCTTTGCTTTTACTTTGGCTTTCACTTCTCTTGTCAGCCACGGTCGCATCCTTTTTCCATCCGAAAATTTCTTCTTTTTTGGAATATATCTGTATTGCACCTTCCTCACTTCTCGCATAAACTCCAGCCACTGCTGCTCTGCCGTCCTCCCGCTAGTGTCCCTTTCCAGTCAAATTTGGCCAGTTCCTCTCTCGTGCCACTGTAATTTCCTTTACTCCACTGAAATACCGACACATCGGATTTCGGCTTCTCTTTCTCAAATTTCACGGTGAACTCAGTCATGTTACGATCACTGTCTCCTAACGGTTCCTTCACCTCAATCTCTCTAATCACCTCTGGTTCATTACACAATATCCAATCCAGTACCTCTGATCCCGTAGTGGGCTCAACAACAAGCTGTTCTGAAAAGCCATCCCGTAGACATTCTACAAATTCTCTGTCTTGAGATCCAGTGTTGACCTGATTTTCCCAATCCACTCGCATGTTAAAATCCCCCACAATTATCATAACACTGCCCTTCTGGCAAGCCTTTTCTATTTCCTGTTGTAATTTGTAGTCCACCTCACTGCAGCTGTTATGAGGCCGGTAGATAACTGCCATCAGGGTCCTTTTACCCCTGCGATTTCTTAGCTCAACTCATAAAGATTCTTCCGATCCTATGTCACCTCTTTCTAATGATTTATTATCATTTCTTACCAATAAAGCCACGCCACCCCCTCTGCCTACCTGCCTATCCTTCCGATACACCGTGTATCCTTGGACGTTCAGCTCTCAGAGACATGCATCCTTTAGCCACGTCTCAGTGATGGCCACAAAATTATACCTGCCAATCTGTAGCTGTACGACAAGATCATCCACCTTATTCCTTATGCTGTGTGTATTTAAGTTTAACACCTTAGGCCCAGTATTTGGTACTTTTTGTTTTGATTGCACTGCAACTCATCCCAGTGGCTGCAAATTTGCCGCATCACCTTCCTGTCCTTCCTGACATCTTTACTGCTCACTATCTTAGATTTATTTCTGTTTTCCCCCTCCTCCACTCTATCATTCCGGTTTCCCATCCCCCTGCCAAATTAGTTTAAACCCTTCCTAACAGCTCTATTAAACATTCCCGCTATGATATTGATCCCCTTCGGGTTCAGGTGTAACCTGTCCTTTTCGAAGAGGTAATACATCCCCCTGAAGAGATCCCAATGATCCAAGAATCTGAAGCCCTGACCCCTGCACCAGTCTCTCAGCCACGCATTCATCTGCCTGATCCTACTATTCTTGCCCTCGCTAGCACGTGGCACAGGTAGCAATCCTGAGCTTACTACCCTGGAGGTCCTGCTTCTCAGCTCCCTTCCTAACTCCCGGAAATCTCTCTTCAGGACCTCCTCCCTTTTCCTCTCTATGTCATTGGTACCAACATGAACCAAGACAGCTGGCTGCTCGCCCTCTCCCTTCAGGATATTCTGGACCCGATTCGAGACATCCCGTACCCTGGCACCCGGGAGGCAGCACACCATGCGGGTATCTCTACCAGGCTCACAGAATCTCCTGTCTGTTCCCCTGACTATGGAATCCCCTATGACTACCGCATTCCTCTTCTCCCTCCTTCACTCCTGCACAACAGCGCCAGGCTCAGTGCCAGAGACCCGGTCACCGTGGCCGTCCCCTGTCAGGTCATCCCCCTCAACAGCATCCAAAACGATATACTTGTTGCTGAGGAGGGCAGCCACAGGGGTGCTCTCCACTATCCGGGCATTTCCCTTCCCTCTCCTGACAGTCACCCAGTTTTCTGACCCCTGTAGCCTAGGGATGACTACCTCCCTGTAGCTCCTGTCTATCACCTCTTCATTTTCTCTAATAAGCAGTAGGTCATCAAGTTGCAGCTCCAGATCCCTAACACGGTCTCCGAGGAGCTGAATCTCGGTTCACCTGGTGCAGATGTGGCTATCAGGGAGGCTGGAGGTCTCCCAGGATTCCCACATCTGACACCCTGAACAAAGCACTAACCCTGCAGACAACCTACCTAATTCTACAGGAATGAAACAAAGAAAGATAGGTCTACTCACCCACTTACTTCGCCAAACACACGAACTTTTTAAACCGTTAGCTAATGTGCCCTGCTGTTCCCCCATCCGTCCGGGCCGATTTGCCAAGGGGAGAAAAAGAGTCGGTGCCTCGCTCTCGACTCTTCCCGTTTCCGCCTAAGCCTGTTGAGCCAAAGCCCTACACTCTGCTGCCACCCACTCCGCTGCCCGCTGTATAGGGTGGTCATCTTTTTAAACTCTCCGCGCTGTCCTGCGCAGTCTCGCCGTTCTTGTACGCCAAGTTTTTTACAGAACTGCCTTTCTTCAGAATTTAGCTCCCACGCCGCCCTTCTTGTCCCAATCTAAAAAAAACACCTTCAGTCGTGTATTCATCAGCCTATTCCACACTGTCCACAGGAAATTCAGCAAGGCCTTTGATGTCGTTGATAGACCACACTTGGAGCATTCTCTGCATTTCCAGTTCCCGAGTATGGGGAGGATGTCATTACACTGGACAGGAGGCTTCAGGAGGATGTTACCAGGACTGGGGGCTTGGGTTAAAAACAGAGAGTGGATAAGCTTGGGCTATTCAGCTGTCGTGTAGGATGTTCAGGTATGACCCCTTATTGAGGTAAATAATTCATAAGGGGCTTAAATAGCATTTCTTTTTCCAAGATATGGGAGTACAGAACCAGAGGCCTCAGATTGAAAGTGAGATGGGAAATTTTTCTGAGTGGTCTATCGGGTAACATTCTCATAGAGAGGGAGGTTGGTAAATGGAATTTACCATCAGACGCTGTACAAACAGGTAAAAATAAAAGATTTTAAAATAAATTTGGGCAGGTACACAGATGGGAAATGGTTAGAGGGATGGGGGTGGGGGGTGCAAACACACACAAATGGTCCATGCTCAAGAAGACATCTTAGTCTTGCAGATTGATGAAGTGGGCCGTGGGTTCAACATCCGTTAAACCCTCCCAGATCATCCTCCTGAGGAATCTCACCCCGGAGTCTGTCTGTGAAGTGTTGATGTGACATCACGTCAGAGGGCAGCTCAGTGCCACAGAACAGACAGACTGGGTAAGGACGGAAGATTTCAATCCTAAATGGGAATGTGTGCCTATTTCTGTGGCCGTGTGTCACACTTGACTGAGTTGTTTAAATGAATAAATGACTTTCTCTGAAGAGATTGGTTTCCAGGTTACTGAGGGAAATAACAACGTACATTGCTGAGGCTCTGACTACAATCTGCCAGTCCTTCCTGTGTATGTGTGTGAGGGAGCTTTGCCAGGCCGGTTATGCTGTGTGTGCTTCTCCCGAGATGAAATCTTGACCCATGTCAATGCTTGTTGGTGTGTCCGAGCTCATTCTCACAATGCTTCAATGTAGTGGTCTGATCACCATAAGACATAGGAGCAGAATTAGGCCATTTGTCCATCGAGTCTGCTCTGCCATTCAATCATGGCTGATCCTTTTTTTCCCTCCTCAGCCCCACTCCCTGGCCTTCTCCCCGTAACATTTGATGCTGTGTCCAATCTAGAACCTATCAAGCTCTGCCTTAAATACACCCAACAAGTTCCACAAATTCACCAGCCGCTGGCTCAAATTTCTTCGCATCTGTTTTAAATAGACCCCCCTCTATCTTGAGGCTGTGCCCTCTTGTCCTAGACTCCACCACCATGGGAAACATCCTTTCCACATCTACTCTGTCTAGGCCTTTCAAAATTCGAAAGGTTTCAATGAGATCCCCCCTCATCTTTCTAAATTCCAGCCAGTACAGACACAGAGTTATCAAACGTTCCTTGTATGATAACCCTTTCATTCCTGGAATCATCCTTATGAAATGAACCTTCTGCAATGCCAGCACATCTTTTCTTAGATGAGGAGCCCAAAACTGTTCACAATACTCAAGGTGAGGCTTCACCAGTGCCTTATAAAGCCTCAGCATCACATCCTTGCTCTTGAATTGAATGCTAACATTGGATTTGCCTTCCTCACCACTGACTCTACCTGCAAGTTAACCTTTAGGGTGTCTGCAGAATGACTACTAAGTCCATTTTCAACTCAGCTTTTTGGGTTTTCTCCCCATTTGAAAAAAAATATCTGCACATTATTTCTACGACCACAGTGCATGGCCATGCATTGCCCAACATTGTATATCATTTGCCACTTTCTTTCCCATTCTCCTCATCCAAGTCCTTGTCCAGCCTAACTGTTTCCTCAACACTACCAGCCCCTCCACCAATCTTCGTTATCATATGCAAACTTGGAAACAAAGCCATCTACTCTAGGACAAGAGGGTATGACTTCATGATTGAAGGACGTCCTTTTAGAACTGAGATGCGGAGAAACTACTTTATTCAGTGTGTGGAAAATCTATGGAATTTGTTGCCACAAGTGGCTGTTAAGGCCAAGTCATATTTATGGCAGAGATAGATAGGTTCTTGATTAGCCAGGGCATCAAAGGGTATAGGGTGAAAGCAGGGGAGTGGGGATGACCGGAAGAATTAGATCAGCCCATGACTGAATGGTGGAGTAGACTCGATGGGCCAAATGGCCTACTTCTGCTCCTATATCTTATGGTCTGTTCCATCAGCTAAATCTTGATATACAGCATAAAATGAAGGTGTCCTAACACTGACCCCTGTGGAACACGAGTCAGTGGCAGCCAACCAGAAAACCTTTACTCTCATTCGCTGTTTCCTACCAATCAGCCAATGTTCTAACCATGCCTGTAACTTTTCTGTAATACCATGCCGTCTTAACCTGGTTACCACCTTCATGTGTGGTACCTTGTCAAAGGCCTTCCGAGATTCCAAATATACAACATCCACTACATCCCCTTTATCGATCCTGCTTGTAATCTCCTCAAAGAATCCCAACAGGTTTGTCAGGCAGGATATTCCCTTAACGAAGCCATGCTGACTTGTCCTATCTTGTCCAGTGTCACCAAGTATTCCATAACCTCATACTTAACAATTGACTCCAATTTCTTCCCAACCACAGAAGTGATGCTAACTGGTCAATAATTTCCTTTCTGTTGCCTTCCTCCTTACTTAAAGAGTTAAGTGACATTTGCCATTTTCCAGTCCTCTGGCACAATGCCAGGGTCCAACGATTTTTGAAAGATCATTTGAAATGCCTCCATAATTTCTACTGCAACCTCTTTCAGAACACTAGGGTGCAGTTCATCTGGTCCGCGTGACTTATGTACCTTTAGTTCTTTCAACTTTTTGAGCACCTTCTCCCTTGTAACAGTAACTGCACTCACTTCTCTTCCCTCGCACTCTTCAACACCGGGCACAGTGCGAGTGTCCTCCACCTTCTCCTTTGTAACAGTAACTGCACTCACTTCTCTTCCCTCGCACTCTTCAACACCGGGCACAGTGCTAGTGTCTTCCACGGTGAAGACTGGTGCAAAATATTTGGTTTATCTGCCATCTCTTTATCCCGCGTTATTATATATCCGGCCTCATTTTCTAGTGGTCCTATATCCACTCTCATCTCTGTTTTTTTTTACAATACTTGAAAAACAATTTGATATTGTTTGCTAACTTGTTTTACAAAGACCGGTGTGTAAAAAGGGCCTGAAGGATCTTTGGAGACCAGAGTCACCCCAACCACAAACTGTACCAGTTGCTACCATCCGGGATACGGTACTGCAGCATAAAAGCCAGGAGCAACAGGCTCCGGGACAGCTTCTTCAACCAGGCCATCAGACTGATTAACTCATGTGGACACAACTGTATTTCTCTGTTATATTGACCAGCCTGTTGTACATATTATTCATCATAAATTACTATAAATTGCACATTGCACGTTTAGATGGAGACATAACATAAAGATTTTTCATCCTCATGTATATGAAGGATGTAAGTAATAAAGTCAATTCAATTCAAATCGATTTCTTGTTTATTTTTTCCCACCCAATCATCCTCTTAGTTCCTCTCTGTAGATATTTAAAAGCTTCCCAATCCTCTGTCTTCCTACTAATTTTTGTTTAGTTGTATGCCCTCTCTTTTGCCTTTACATTAACTTGTCTTCCCTTGTCAGCCACGGTTTTACTATTTTGCCATTTGAGTATTTATTTATTTTTGGAATACATCTATCCTTCACCTTTCTTACTTCCCCAGAAACTGACACCATTTCTGCTCTGCTCTCATCCCTGCCAGCATCTCCTTCCAATTTGCTTTGGCCAACTCCTCTCTCAGACCACTGGAATTTCTTTTACTCCTCTGAAATACTACAATGGCAGACTTTAATTTCTCCTTATCAAATATCAAGTTGAACTCAGTCATGTTGTGAGCACTGCTTCCTAAGGTTTCTTTTAACTACTCACCTCTGGTTCAATACATAACACCCAATCCAGTAGAGCTGTTCCCCGAGTAGGCTCAACGACAAACTGCTCTAGAAAGTCATCACATTGCATTCAACAAACTCACTCTCTTGAGATCCTTTACCAACCTGATTTTCCCAATTGACCTGCATGTTGAAATCTCCCATGATTATCATAACATTGTCCTTTTCATCAGCCTTTTCTATTTCCAGTTGTAATCTGTGGGCCTCAACCCACTGACTGTTGGGAGGCCTGTATATGACTGGTGTCAGTGTCATTTTTACTTTTGCAGTTCCTTACCTCAACCCAGAAGATTCAACATCTTCCAATCTTATGTCACATCTAGCTGCTGATTTACCAGCAGAGCCACACCACCCCATCAGCCTTCCTTCCTTCCTCCGATACATTGTGTAACCTTGGACTTTCAGCTCCCAACTACAACCATCCTTCAGCCACGATTCCGTGATGGCCACAACATCATACCTGACAATCGGTAATAGTGCAACAAGATCATCCACCTTATTTCTCATACTCCATGCATTGAGATATAACACTTTGTGTACTGTATCTGCTACCCTTTTTAATTCTGCATCCCTAATGCACTGATACTCATCCTGCTGGCTGCAATTTTGTCCGCGCATCTGTCCGCCCTATCTGACAGTCTGACTGCACGCTATCTTTGCATTTTTATCATCAGTCCTATCCAGAGTCCCTTCACTCTCGTTCCCACCCCACTGCCAAATTAGTTGAAACCCTCCCTAACAGCTCTATCGAACCTCTCTCAGAGAATATTGTTCCCCCTCGGGTTCAGGTGCAACCTGTCACTTTTGAACAGGTCATACTTCCCCCAGAAGAGATCCCAATGATCCAAGAAGCTGAAGCTCTGCCCCCTGCACCAGCTTCTCAGCCACACATTCAGGAGGGGGTGGGGTGAAGACCTGTGTCAGTCAGAGTCTGCACTCCCAGCTCACAAAGGACTTGTGTATTTCCCTGACAATCCCGGTCACCACACTGATACCTGCTTTTATTCCCTACAATATTATCGTCAGTATTAAATTCCCAGCTCCTGTGGAAGGATTCAAATTCATGTTTTGGCGTGTTAGTGCAGTGTGCCTGGGATCAGGACACAGTGGTTCATCTGCCAGTCCCGTGTATTGGTTGTATTGTGACCCTGTGCTGGTGTGTTCAGGGGTCTGACTTCTCCAGCTGACCATGTGACAGTGATCGCTCCCAGTCGGTGGGGTTGATGTGGAATAAACTTTGGTTCCCCTTAATTATAATTATAAATATAGGTTCTCCTCCTATAATTATAGACAATCCTTGCTTCAAATTAGAACGCAACTGAACAAGGAGAAATGAATCTTTGTAAGTTTTACCTCGGTTAATGGCATCAAGTGTTTCTCTCAGCACTGTGTTCAACAAATAGAGGTGATCAAATTTTTCAACCGGTAGGGCCTCATCTGTCACTGACAATTCCTGGACATCATCATTAATCCTGTAAATATTAAACTGCTGGTTATTAACTGCAATTTTGAACTATACAGGTTTTCACAAAAAAGTATGTCCTACCTCCTGTTCCAATGAGCTTCCTCCTGAAATAAATCAAACACAAATCTGATTAGACTTGGACTTACTGTCCACATCCTGAATTTCATCCAAATCATTACAAGGTGTTGAAAATTCCCACTCACACACATGGACAATAGAGAACCACGGGGTAAATGACAGGGAAAGTTTCTGAATGTCAGACCATTACTAAGAGGATGAAACTTACAGGGAAGACAGGACAGGTTGTCCATTTTCATCTGGATATGATATCAGGGTGACAAGATGGAGGAATTTAAGATCAGTGATGGATTTAATTGTGAGAGGTGGGGGGTGAAGTACCTCTCTTTATGGGAAGAATTGTGGGAGGTGAAATTCCAGATTGATTTTAATAAATCCCATAAGAAATTTAGTGAAGTGGAACTCGCTGCCACAGGAGTGGTTGAAGCGGAACAGCAGAGATTGAATGTAATGGGGAAACTGGATAAACACGTGAGCGACCATCGAGTTCGGTGCTGTGTTGCTGGGTGTGGTGAGTATGTGGGAGGAGAATTTTGAAGCAGGGAAATTGATAGAAGATGATGGACCGAATGGCCTGTTTCTGATGGAGACTGGACGAGATGTACCCCAGGCCACTGTGGGAGGAGATTGTTTCTGATGGAGAGCGAACGAGATGTACCCCAGGCCACTGTGGGAGGAGATTGTTTCTGATGGAGAGCGGACGAGATGTACCCCAGGCCACTGTGGGAGGAGATTGTTTCTGATGGAGACCGGACGAGATGTACCCCAGGCCACTGTGGGAGGAGATTGTTTCTGATGGAGACCGGACGAGATGTACCCCAGGCCACTGTGGGAGGAGATTGTTTCTGATGGAGACCGGACGAGATGTACCCCAGGCCACTGTGGGAGGAGATTGTTTCTGATGGAGACCGGACGAGATGTACCCCAGGCCACTGTGGGAGGAGATTGTTTCTGATGGAGACCGGACGAGATGTACCCCAGGCCACTGTGGGAGGAGATTGTTTCTGATGGAGACCGGACGAGATGTACCCCAGGCCACTGTGGGAGGAGATTGTTTCCGATGGAGACCGGACGAGATGTACCCCAGGCCACTGTGGGAGGAGACTGTTTCCGATGGAGACCGGACGAGATGTACCCCAGGCCACTGTGGGAGGAGATTGTTTCTGATGGAGACCGGACGAGATGTACCCCAGGCCACTGTGGAAGGAGATTGTTTCTGATGGAGACCGGACGAGATGTACCCCAGGCCACTGTGGGAGGAGATTGTTTCTGATGGACAGCGGACGAGATGTACCCCAGGCCACTGTGGGATGAGATTGTTTCTGATGGAGACCGGACAAGATGTACCCCAGGCCACTGTGGGAGGAGATTGTTTCTGATGGAGACCGGACGAGATGTACCCCAGGACACTGTGGAAGGAGATTGTTTCTGATGGAGACCGGACGAGATGTACTACAGGCCACTGTGGGAGGAGATTGTTTCTGATGGAGACCGGACGAGATGTACCCCAGGCCACTGTGGGAGGAGATTGTTTCTGATGGAGACTGGACGAGATGTATCCCAGGCCACTGTGGGAGGAGATTGTTTCTGATGGAGACCGGATGAGATGTACCCCAGGCCACTGTGGGAGGAGATTGTTTCTGATGGAGACCGGACAAGATGTACCCCAGGCCACTGTGGGAGGAGATTGTTTCTGATGGAGACCGGACGAGATGTACCCCAGGACACTGTGGAAGGAGATTGTTTCTGATGGAGACCGGACGAGATGTACCCCAGGCCACTGTGGGAGGAGATTGTTTCTGATGGAGACCGGACGAGATGTACCCCAGGACACTGTGGGAGATTGTTTCTGATGGAGACCGGACGAGATGTACCCCAGGACACTGTGGGAGGAGATTGTTTCTGATGGAGACCGGACGAGATGTACCCCAGGCCACTGTGGGAGGAGATTGTTTCTGATGGAGACCGGACGAGATGTACCCCAGGCCACTGTGGGAGGAGATTGTTTCTAAAGGAGACCAGATGAGATGTACCCCAGGCCACTGTGGGAGGAGATAGTTTCTAAAGGAGACCGGACGAGATGTACCCCAGGCCACTGTGGGAGGAGATTGTTTCTATAGGAGACCGGATGAGATGTACCCCAGGCCACTGTGGGAGGAGATTGCTGAGCCTCTGGTGATTATCTTTGCATCATCAATGGGGACCAGAGGTTCCAGTGGATTGGAGGGATGCAGAGGTCATTCCCTTATTCAAGAAAGGGAGGAGAGATAGCCCAGAAAATTATAGACCAGTAAGTGTTACTTCAGTGGTTGGTAAGTTGATGGAGAAGATCCTGAGAGGCAGGATTTATGAACATTTGGAGAGGCATAATATGATCAGGTATAGTCAGCATGGCTTTGTCAAAGGCAGGTCGTTCCTTATGACCCTGATTGAATTTTTTGAGGATGTGACAAAACACATTGATGAACGTAGAACAGTAGATGTAGAGTATATGGATTTCAGCAAGGGATCCAAGGGGACATTGATTTGTTCAACCAGAATTGGCTTGCCCACAGAAGACAAAGTGTGGTTGTAGACGGGTCATATTCTGCATGGAGGTTGGTGACCAGTGGTGTGCCTCAGGGCTCTGTTGTGGGACCCCTTATCTTTGTGATTATTATAAATGCCCTGGATGAGGAAATGGAGGGATGCGTTAGTAAATTTGCTGATGACACAAATGCTGGGGATGTTGTGGATAGTGTGGAGGGCTGTCAGAGTTTACAGCAGGACATCGATAGGATGAAAACTGGGCTGAGAAGTGGCAGTTTGGAGTTCAACCCAGATAAGTGTGAGGTGGTTCACTTGGTAGGTCAAATAAGATGGCAGAATATGGTATTAATGGTAAGACTCTTGGCAGTGTGGAGGATCAATTGTCTGGTGAAAAACAGTTTACTGCCATTTGTAAATGCTGTGTCTAGGAGCGACGCATCTGTTTTCTGTCTTTGATTGCCCTGTCTGCATTGTGTTCTGTTACGTGATTGTTATGGTAACTAGTCACGCGTGTGGGGTGTGGTAATAGTGAAGGGAATAAGTTACGTATTCGTGCTTTGTTCTGGGCAGTCTTGAGCTGAGGACGGATGGATATCATATCGTTTGTTAACCGCTTTGTTGCTGATTAATTTACGATTAATTACGCTGAAGTTTCATTGCTTCATGATTGTCTGTTGCAGATAAAGGATCGAATACAAATCTTCGACATTTTGGAAGGTGATTATTCGTGTGATTGACGTGTGCGTCATACAGGTCGAACAATCTGTGTGAGATCACCAGCAGCGGCAATTGATTTGTTAGAATTGGCCGCTGTGCTGTGTTTATTTCAAATATACCACTGTTCATTTAGTGCCCTTTGACAGAAACAAATTGAAATGTAATCCCTCACCTTGAGAAATATCACACCGTCTTTTTGATCCATCTGTTCCTTTAACTTAGTGATTTCCTCCTGAATAATCCTTATATTCTCTTGGAGAGCTAGAAGATTTTTCTCCATTTTGTCGAGAATCCTCTTCTCTTCTTCTTTGAGATCCCTGAGTAAGCTCTGCTCTTTCTCAGTGATAATCTGGCGCAGTTCAGCAAACTGGGATGTGATGTAGGTCTGAATGCTGGGTGACTGTTTCTGTCAAATGAAAGTGAAGATTAATTTACTGTATTGCTGTGTTGTATTTCCTGATGACATTAAGGAGACCATTTGGTCCATTAATGTCCATGCTAGCTCTGAAACATTCCCATCAACCCCATTCACTGACGTTTTCCTGAAATCTATTCTCCCCATTGACCCATTTACTCCCATCTGATACACACACACCCTCCCCACCTTTACAGGGTTAACGGTAATTAGCCATTCATCCGGCATGCCCTTGGGATGTGTCATAGTCTCTTGTGGTCACAGGGAGAGCATGCAAACTCCACACAGACAGCAACAGAGGTCAGGATCGAACGCTGGTCACTGGAGCTGCGATACTCAGCTATTCTGCATTAAAGGGAGCAAAACTCGACTGTAATATCAGAAATTCCGCTCAGGAAGCCTCACCCGAACTCCGGAAATCTTCTCTTTCTGTTGCTGCTCCTTTTTCTGGAAGTATGATTTCTTTTTTGTGAGAGAGTCTAAGGAAGATTTTAGCTGATCCTGGAAGTCAGAGAGCGAAGGAAATAGAAACAAAGATGCATCAAAAGAAACAGGTGATCAAACCCGATTATCACACAAAATGCCGGAGGAACTCAGTGAGTCAGGCAGCATCTATTCAGGGGAAATAAACAGTCGGTGTTTCGGGATGAGACCCTTCATTAGGACTGGGAAGGAATGGGACAGAAGCCAGAATAAAAAGGTTGGGGATGAGAACCAGCTGACAGCTGACGGATGAGACAACGTGAGGGGGAACGTGGGGGAGGGTGATGAAGTGAGAAGCTGGGAGGGGACAGGTGGAAGAGGTAAAGAGCTGGAGAAGAAGGAATCTAGTACGAGAGGACAATCGACCATGGAAGAAACGGGAGGAACTGGGCTGTTTGCGGTCCTGAATGGTGACGAGGGAGGAGGTTAGGAGTCAGGTCCCACTTGTCCCGTTTGCAGGTATCAGTGTCAGGAGGGAGATCAGTGGGGAGGAGCGAGTGGATCAGGGCGATACAGGATGTGGACCGCGATCCGTATGGAGAGCGGAGAGTTGCGGGGTGCGGAGTTGGGCTGTGGGACGGAGAGATGCTAGAATCCCGTTGGAAATGGCGGAAGTTGCAGAGAGTGATGTGTTTGTTTTGGAGGCTCATGTGATATTATGTAGGAGAAAGGAAATGTGTTAAGTATCAAATTAACGTTAGATTACCTTGTAGATTTTAACAGCTTCTTTAATCGGCTTGAAGCGGTGCTCTCTGTGTTCCTGCGCGTCTCTACAGATCAGACAGATCAGTGTCTTGTCCGTTTCACAAAACAGCTTCAGTTCTTCCTCATGTTCCTCGCAGTGATGTTTACTTTCCTTCCCTTTCGGATTCAGGTTTAGATTTCGAGCTTTTTCAGCCAGATTTGCTAAGGCCCGATTCACCCTGAGGGTGCGGTCAGCAAACTCCTCTCTACATTCCGGGCAGGAGTTTCTCTCCTCCCTTTCCCAACACCGTGTGATACAAGAGCGACAGAAGTTGTGTCCACACTCTAGTATAACCGGATCGGTGAAGAAATCCAGGCAGACGGGACAAATTGTCTCCTCGGTCCAACTCTCGGCCGGTCCTTTCGAAGCCATGTTAACTCCCAGCACTTCCTGATTCAGAATGCTTTCACTTTCGGGGAGCTGCTGATCCCCTGCAGTACCGTGATTGTCCACTACACGCGCTGCAGACTCAGGGAATGAACATTAAGCTGCTCTCTGTGGGAAGGAATTGTGGTATCTATATCAGGGAAGGATCAGAAACAGATTAAGCTGGTCAGAACAGAATGAAAACTCAGCCATGGACTGCCTAAGCCCGGCTATGAAAGGAGGAGTGTTGGGGATGGGGCTAGCAAACCCATCCCATAAAAGCCCAGTGTGACAGAAACGTCAACTGAATCTCCACAGGCCTCATCCCTGGGATCAGAAGGACCTTCCCCTGGAAGACGATTGAATTTGTGTGGTGAAAGCAGAGGCCACAGGGCTGATCAACCCTCGGAGAGCTGCTGGTGGCCGCCTGTGTCCCGATCGGCGTGATGGGCTAAAGAAGAAGCAGAACAGAAATGAAGCCGGAGAGAAGAGCCTGGTTCAGTCTGAGGCCGGACTGAAAGGGACAAGTTCTGAAAAGAGACTGCAGATGCTGGAATCTCGAGTAAGAAACATGAGGCTTGAAGAACTGAGTGGGTCGGGCAGCAACTGCAGAGAGAAATGTACAATCGACTTTCCGGGTCGAGATCCTTCATCTGGACTGTCTCAACCCGAAATGTCGATTCTCCATTTCCCTCCACAGACGCTGCCTGACGAGCTGTGTAACCCCAGCAGCTCGTTTTTACTTTTCTGCAGGTATAAAGAGAGTCAGGCTGGGGGGTGACACGATGGGACAGTAAATATTTAAAATGATTATTAAATGAGTTCATACCATGCGAGTGGGGATGTGGAGGATATTGTGCGGTGAGGAGACAGATGCAGTGGTGATGACCGACTTGTGGCTGCAGGAAAAAGCACAGGACGGGACATTCTACGTCACAAGGTATTGGATTCGGTCCAGTACATCACGGGGTGGAGCCCTCCCCAACATCGAGCACATCGACATGAAACGCTGTCGGAGCTTCCATCATCAGAGATATTCACCACCCAGGCCAGGATCTTTTCTCGTGCCTCACTCGGGTAGAAGCCTCAGGACTCGCACCACCAGGGTCAGAAACAGTTACTACCCCTCAGTCATCAGGCTCTTGAACAAATCAAAGATAACTACGCTGACTTGCCCATCCGCTGAGATGCTCCCACAACGAATGATCACACTGGGCCTGTCTCCGAATGAGAGAAATAAGAGACAGATACAGTCTCGCAGGGCTGGGCCAGGAATGATGTTTCCTCCGGGTGGAGTGTGTAGCCAAGCGCCACAGACTCAAAACCCGAGGTCATATTTGGGGGCTCGGCAGGAAAATAGTGATTCTGAGTGAATAACAGAATCAGAGTGAGGGGCCGAATGGCCACGTCAGCGCCTGCTGCTTATTTTCTAAATTGCGAGTTTACCTTTGCGCCTTGTTCTCCCTTGGCCTTCAGCCTGTCGGATTGCACAGGGGAGCGGTGAGAGCTCCGGAGATCCATCAGCAGCCGCTGCGGTTATTTCATGCTCTTGTTATTTATCCTGTTTCTCCATATTTGCATTTGCACAGTTTGTTACCTTCAGCACTCTGGCTGATCTGTCATGACGCTGTTATAGTTACTACTCTACAGAATTCTTTTTAGTATGTGTGCAGGAAAATGAATCTCGGTGCTTTATGTGGTGATTTATTTGTACTCCGATAATAAAATTTACTTTGAACTTTGAGCCTCAGGGAACTTGCTTTGATTCTGAGAACAAACTGTGACTGACACCTCCGGCTCCCGGCAGCAGCCCGACCTCAGACAAACTCACAGCCAATCAGAGAACAGCGCTGGAACAAACATGCTCTCATTGGTGGAGCGTGTCATTGGGCGGGACACCGAGCGCTCAGAATGGAACTGGAAGCGACTGGACCCGGTGAGAAGTTGGAGATCGGGAGCGGCACTTCGGGGAAAGTCTGCAACACCAGCCGGGGTCTTAATTCCTTCAGGTGGCAGAGGTGAGGAGACTGGGTGAGAGTCCGTGAGATGTTTCAGCAACACGGAGAGTGCCTGGTCTTTCCCCGCCGTGGATCGGAGCCGGTTGTCCGAAGCTGCCTCCCAGACCCGTCCCCTGTTGCTGGGAGACAGGAGATGCCCCGCAGTGGCTGCCAATGGATCTCCGGAACTCTCACCGCGTCTCTGTGCAATCCGACAGGCTGAAGCCCAAAGGGAAAGACTGCACAGGTAAACTTGTGCTTTAGGAAATAAACATGATCGGTGTGGCCATTCGACCCCGTGTGCCTTCTCTGCCCTTCATTCATCGCCACTTTCCCGCAGTGTTTCCGTCACCGCTGTGGCCCTGAATTTGCCTTTTGAACTTAGAAACCTTGTGGAGAAAATTCCAAAGATTCACTGCACTCTGGGTGGGGAAATTCATGTGAGACTGTCTCAGTCAGACCACCTCTTATTTCTCTACTTTTGAGACCGTCCCAGCCTGTGTAATATCTCAGTGGACACACACACCCCCACCCCATCAGTCAATGTGGGAAACCTTCTCTTCATTCCCTGCATCCCAGAGGCTGACTCCGGGAGGGAGACCAGACCTGTACACAGTGTTCCATGTCCACTCTCACTAGGACCCCATGTACAGTATCGTCAGCATCAACGATAGAATGAATGGCTTCCCGCTTGCAGAACAGGTGGAGCATCTCACTGTGGTGTGAACTTGCTGATGTATCTTCAGGCTGGATGACTGAGTAGTTCCCCTCCCTCACAGGTGAATGGCCTCTCCCCACGGTGAGCTCACTGGCGAGTAGGCTGTGAGTGAATCCCTTCCCACACTGAGAGAAGGAGAATGGCATCTCACTGGGATCAACCATCTGGCAATTCAGAAAGGTGAATAAGATGATGAGGGATAGAGGCTTTTTCCCAAGACTGAAACGGCTCACAGGAGGGGGCATAGTTTTAAGGTGCTTGGAAGTCGGTACGAGGGGGATGTCAGAGGTAAGTTTTTCACACAGAGTGGTGAGTGTGTGGAATACACTGCGAAGGTGGGAGAGATGGATACAATAGGGTATTTCAAGAGACTCTCGGATAGATACATGGAGCTAGGATGAATAGAGGGCGATGTAGTAGGGAGATTCTAGGCAGTTTCTCAGTTAGATTGCATGATCTGCACAACATTCTGGGATGAAGGGTGTGTAATGAAATGTAGATTTCTTTGTTTCTGTATGAACTCCTCACCTTCTAACAAGGCAAGGATCAGGCATCTAGAGTGACCATCAAATTCTCTGACTGTACTCCTGTCTGTATGAGAATGGGCTATTTCTGTCTTCAATCAACCTGTGATTTGGCTCAATTTGTCCTTTGGTATTATTTCAGTTCTGGCCATGTCCCACAACACTGCAAAGAGAACTTGTTTCTACATGTCTGATCCTGGAGATTTTCTAATTCCTTGGATTCCCTCCCCCCAGTTGATTGACAGTGATGAACCCATTGATGGCAATGACATGAAAGTAGTTATTCTCATTGGAATGTGGCACTTTTGTGATGTGAATGCCATAACTCAGCTGGCATCGAGGACAAAGCTGTTTTATATCCTTCTTTACCCAGAGAGAACTAAATCTGACGGAAGGATTTTTTTTGCCATACAGCACTAATTGACATTTTTACTGATTGGAAAGTAGACTTTTAATCCAAGATTAACTCGGAAATATATTTTTGTTCCGAGTTACTAATCCTTGCATTTATACAGCTGGGCCTCGGCAGTGTTTGGGAGATAAATTCGCTCACATTTACTCCGACTGCACCGGAACAACGCTGGCAGCGTCACCCATGGCTACTCTTTTACCCAGAAGGCCCCGCGAACGAGAAACCTGTCTGCCACCAAAAGATCCAGCGATGCGCATGCGCCGCAGAAATGGCGCGTTCATGAGCTGAAAACTCCCCGAGACCCGGGTACGGATCGTGGGGCTGAAAAAGAGGGAACTGACTGGGGTTGTCCTGGGGTGCAGGACCAGTGCGGCAGGAGCTCACAGTAATAACCCTTCAATCGCGTTTCAGACACCGGAGATTAATTCCCTCCCGGAGACCCTCCTACCTGCAGCCGGTCCCTGTGAGCCTCTCGTCTACTGAGCGCATGCGCAATATTTGGGACAGCCTCCTACTTCCGCGCATGCGCATGTCAGTAAACAGGAGGAAATCTGCAGATGCGGAAATCCAAAGCAACAGACGGGAAATGCTGGAAGAAAATCAGAGGGGCCGGCAGCAACTATGCAGAGGAGAGAACAGTCGGCGTTTCAGACCGAGACCCTTCAGGACTGGAAAGGAAGGGAGGGAGTAAGAATGTGGGGGGAGGTGAGATAACTGTGTGAACAGAAACGTGGACAGGACAGTTCTTTGTTGGTCTCCAGTACCACTCATCACCACTTCCGGCAGAGAACCACCGGCAGTGCAAACTGGGGTCTGTCTGTCAGGAAGGCAGTAATCCAGGAGACAGTGAGTTTGTCTACGCCCATCCTTTGCAGGTTGTTGCACTGAAGACGTGACTGGACTGTATTGAAGGCACTAGCGAAATAAAATAAAAAGCGATTCACACAATGCCAATGGGAGTGAGCTCGCTGCAACAGGTAGATTATGTATCCACACCCTCATGAGGTTGGTAGGCAAAGTCTAGAGCGTCCAGGGTAAGTCAGGACCAGCCTCTCCATCACCTTCATCGCATGAGATGTGAGGGCAATTAGTCTGTCGTCATTAAGTTCAGATGGAGTCGCCTTATTGAGCAAAGGAACCAAGCAGGAAGTCTCCCACAGCACCGGTATCTTTTCCCGACTCAGTCTCAGATTGTAACGGTGAGACAAAATTCCAGAGAGCAGGCTGACACAGGCTGTTCACCTGCTCCTTGTTTGCAAAAGGACTCATCCAGACATCCGATTTGCAGAAACACCAGTGCGTTCACACTGGGGAGAAGTCGTTCTCCTGCTCCTAGTGTGGGAAAAGATTCATTCAGTTACCTGAGCAACTGAAACACCAGACATTTCACGCAACGGAAGCAGCTGTGCACCTGTTCAGAGTGTGGGAAGAGTTTCATTCAGTTAACCCACCTTGAGAGGCTCCAGCGAGTTCACAATAAGTAGAGGCCACACTTCTGTCCTGAGTGAGCACAGAGATTTACTCAGTCATCCCACCTGCTTAAACTCCAGCAACTTCACTCCAGGGAGGAAGTTCAAGTCAGCTGTCTGTTAAATGTTTAAACACGATGGTGATTAAATCTAGCTGCGAGTTGACAAGGACTGTTACTGTCAGATTCTTGCAGCAGCTCCTCACACCCAGGACTGAACACTGGTCACGCAGCATTACCTGGGTTTGTTAGACCAGAACTTCATCAGGTATAGGAGCACAATCAGGCCAATCGGCCCATTGAGTCTGCTGTGGCATTTCATCAGGGCTCAATTCCGGTTCATCGTTCAACACCCAATCCGGAATAGCTGATCCCCAGTGGGTTCAGCCACCAGTTGCTCTAAACAGACATCTCGTAGGCATTCTGCAAATGCCCCCTGTTGGTAACCAGCACTAACCTGATTTTCCCCAATTGGTATCCCCCATGACTGCGGTAACATTGTCCTTTTGACATACATTTTGTCTCCCGTTGTAATTTGTAGACCACATCCTTACTACTGTTGGGGGTCTGTATATAATTTCCCTCAGGGTCTAATGACAATTAAACTTTTTTCGCTCTTCTCACAGAGATTCTACATCTTCTGATCCTATGCCGCTTCTTTTGTTCATATTTACCAGCAAAGCCACCCACCCCCTTTGCCTACCTACCTATCCTTCTGAAACAACGTGTCTCCTTGAACGTTAAGCTCCGGGTTATAATCTTCTGTCAGCCACGGTACAGTGATGTACACAAATCACACTGTGCTAAAAGTTCATCACTGTTATTCAGTACGCTGCACACATTCAAAGTTCACACCTTCCGTCCTGCATTCATCGCCCTTATCGATGTTGTCCCACTTTCACGCTGAATTCATCCGGTTGACTGCAATTTTGCCCTGACATCAGCCTCTGCTTCCTGGTGCTCTCACTGCACACTATCCCTGTTGCCCACTAACTACCTCATCCCCAGCACAATCACTCCGGTTCCCGTCCCCCTGACAAGTTATTTTAAACAGGAACTCTAACCAACCTGCCACGAGCAGACTGGACCCGCCAGGTTCCTGTTGTGCAGATCATCCCATCCCCTGAAGAGATGCGAAATGACCCAGAGACCTGATGCAATGCCCCTGCACCAGCTCCTCAGACACACATTCATCTGCCCAATCCTCACTTTCTTTCCCTCTTTTGAAATGTTGCCTCACCTGAAAGGACTGTTTCTGATCCAGAATGGAGCTGAGGGAGGAAGTAAGTGAGAGCGTGTAGAACTTCCCTCACTTGCAGGGATATGTTCCAGGAGGGAGATTAGAGGGGGGAGGGGTAAGATAAAAGATTGGAAGGTAGGAAGCGGTTTAGTCAAGATAACCGTGCAAATCTGTCGGGTTATAAAAAATGTCAGCAATCGTGAATGTGTTTTGTGAGCCCTGCCACCTGCCACAGTCGGCGTCTTTCTCGGGTCAGCTGTCACCTGAATGCGCCAGGCTGGATGGTGGAGGGTTTTACAGAGATGGCGAGTGGTGTAGAGGTCAGGCTGGTTTACAAAATGGCGATGGGTGTAGGGTCAGAAGGGTTTTCACAGATGGTGAGGGCCTCAAAGGTTGGAGGTATTAACAAAAATGGGGAGTGGTGTAGGGGTTGGAAGGTTTTTGCACAGGGCTGGGAGTGTAGGAATGCTTCTCCACCACTGTGGAAATGTACTTCACTTGTCATACTAAAGTGGCCTGTAACCAGCTGGAGTCTGTATTGTATCAGAGAGCTTTGCTAATAATGTTCGTGCAACATGACGCTGATGGTACCTGAGCACTTGAGTGCAGACCCGCAGCTGTGTCACTGGAAGAATGCCAAATATTCTGATTCAGCAGATAACAGAATGCACCCTGTCCTTGAACTGATGTTCAAAGGGGTGACAGTACTGTTTCTTTTTGACAAAGCTATTGCCAGCTCTCGGGCAGTGCTACTCTTCCCTTGCTGCAAGTATACATAATCGCTCTGAATATTCATCCACTCTGAGTAAATTGTTGTTGGTGACAACACGTAGTGTAAAGGTGCTTAACACCATCTCCTACCTGGACACCCCCTCTTACCTGCACATGCACCTCACTCTCCACCACTTCGCCATCTCACGTCTGTACCACAAGTCTCGGAACTGAAATACCCATTCCGTCCATCGAATCTTCTCCACCATTCGATCATGGCTACCGGATGTTTCCTCTAAACCCCACACTGCCCCCTTATCAACCATCAACGCATCATTTACTTACGTAAAGCCCGTTACCCCACTGGTGTTTGGGGCAGCAATGAAGAGATTGCCGGAGAGGTCCACCGGGATGTTGTGTGGATTAGAGGCATGAGCTCCTGTGTAAGGAGAGTTCGGACGAACTTGGGCTGTTTTCTCTGGAGTGGAGGAAGCTCAGTGTGACCTGAGGGAACTTGGTCAGATGACGAAAGATCTCGATAGAGTAGGCAGCTGCCATTTTCACCTTCCGAGTCACAATGTCTAACCCCGGAGATCATGCATTTGGAGACATGAGGGAGCTGTGGAATTCATTGCCATGGACCGCTCAGAGGCCGGATCACAGTGTTTACATAATCAGAGACTGACCAGTGATGGATTCCTAAAGGCGTCGAAGGTCATGGGGAGAAGGCAGGAGAATGGGATTGAGAAGGAAAATAACAGACACTGGGACAGGCACAGAAAGAGGAAACATTAGAGTGAGACGTGTCAAGCACGGAGAGATGGGACAGACTCAGATAGGGGTTCTTGTCTGGCACGGAGCAGTGGGGCTGAACACCGGTTCATTTTCCACTCTCGGACCTTCACTGAGACCATTTCTCATCAGCACATGTTTCACAAACAGTACATTTCAATTATCAAGCTCAAAGTAAATTTATTAACAAAGTGTGTTAACCAGATGCTATAGAACAATTCATTTTCTCGTTGGCGAGACAACTCAATACCATGCATTGCCCAGCCTGGGATAGGGAATGGCACCAATTTCAGAGGAATTGTTTTGTGACTCTGGGGCTTTGTGAAGGAACCCTAACTCCATCCTCCTCATTCCCCTTTTCCCTCCTGACTCCCCTCCCTCACACTCCAATGCATGTGTTTGTGTGTGAGAGTGAGAGACCTGCATGCTCACTCACCCTCCATCAACGATGTCCTCTCTCCACCTACACACTCACACTCTGTGCACACTGCAATCCCTGTAGGCTCAAATGATCGAAAAATGTAATGCCCGCCCTCCTGCACCAACTCCTTCGCCACGTGTTAAACAGTTCATACTTCCTATTCCTGGCACATAGCACAGGCGGCAGTTCTGAGATCACAGCCCTGTATGAGCTGTCTCTTTACTTGGCGCCTCACTTCCTGAACTTCCTTTGCAGAACCTTGTTCCCATCTGAGCCGCAGAGCCATACCAAGCGCCAGAGACCCAACAGCTGTGACTTTCCTTTGTGAGGTCATTCCCCCATCCCACCGGTGTGTAAAGTGATATACCTGTTGTTCAGGGGATGGCCACAGGGATGCGCTGTTGTGACTTTCCTTTGTGAGGTCATTCCCCCATCCCACCGGTGTGTAAAGTGATATACCTGTTGTTCAGGGGATGGCCACAGGGGTGCGCTGCACTCTCCTTCCTGACTGTCACTCAGTTTCCGGTGCCGTGACCTTGGGTGCAACTACTTCTCTCTATATAACCTACCTATCACCACTTCGCCATCAATCCCTTCCCTTCCTTCCCTCAGTAGTCAAGGGTGCATTTCATTCGATCCCGGCGACCTATCTAACTTAATATCTTTCAAAAGCTCCAGCACATCCTCTTTCTTAATGATTATACACTCAAACAATTCAGTCCACTGTAAGTCATTGCCACAGCTGCCGAGGTCCTGTTCACTGGTGAATACTGAAGCAAAGTATTCATTAAATACCTCCACTACCTCCTTCCGCTCCATGCGCACGTTTCCACGGTTGCACCCGATTGGTCCTATTCTCACACGGCTCGTCCTCTTGCTCTTCACGTTATTGTAGAAAGCCTTGTGGTTTTCCTTAATCCTGCTCGCCAAGGCCTTCTCATGGCTCCTGCTAGCTCTTGTAATTTTCCAGAGCTTCAACAGTACCTATTTCTTGAAACTTTTGTTAGCTTTTCTTTTCTTCATAACGGGATTTTCTACATCCTTTGTACAGCATGGTTCTTTTACCCTGCCACCCTTCCCTCGCCTCAATGGACCATACCTATGCAGAATGCCATACAAATATTCCCGGGACATTTGCCATATTTCTGCAGTGCATTCACCTGAGAGCATCTGCTCCCAATTTATGTTCCCAATAGCATCGTATTTCCCCTTACCCCAGTGAAATGTTTTCCCAAATTGTCTGCTCCTATCCCTCTCCAGACGCCATGGTGAAGGAGATAGAGTTGTAGTCGCTCCCTCCAAAATCCTCTCCCACCGAGAGGTCTGACGCCTGACCAGGTTCATTTCCCGAAACCGGAAATCTTGCCACAGATGCGGCTTCAAGAGTCTGAACATAGAATCCAAATCAAGTGCAGGTCTATTCATCCGATGTGTGTATTAGCTACTGACGTCTTAAATCCGGAATGATTTACCTGATGTTCGAACGGATTAACTGCTAGTAACATCCAAAATACAGTAAAATAGATTTTCTTACCGCTAATCTATAAAGCTGCATTATCTACATACATCATCTACCCACCACAGTACCCGTCCCAGACAGTATCAAAAAATAATGCTATTACATCTTTATTTAACAGTCTTCCAAACATAAAACTGAATCGAATGTGTTCTACACTTCCGAAATGCACTCTGATAAAACCTCTCTTTTCCAGAATATAATTCAAACGCTCTATCACCATAAGTTCCATGAGTTTACATCAATGATTTATGAACGATTTAGCCTCTGACCAGAAGAATCAGACGGGGAGCTCCCAGGTTTCAGAGTCGGCACTACAACTGCCAGATTCCATCAGAAAGGAAGATGCCCTAACTTCCAAATACGATTAAAACATACATTGAAATATTATCACAAGAGATATTGTCAGGGCATATGACTGACCATACAGCAACACACATCATTCTTTCCTGCCGACATCTGACCTGCATTAAGAAAAGATTTTTTTAAATTTACAGAAGGAAAATCCTACATCAGTGATACTACCATTGGTGCAGCTGACTTCCCACACATTTAGGAATTCATTTAGAACGTCCACATCTGCCGACACCTCAAAATCCGTGCCCAACCTCAAATCCGTGCGCATCCTCAAATCCGTGCATTCCCTCAAATCCGTGCCCAACCTCAAATCCATGCCCACCCTCAAATCCGTGCATTCCCTCAAATCCGTGCCCACCCTCAAATCCGTGCACTCCCTCAAATCCGTGCCCACCCTCAAATCCGTGCGCACCCTCAAATCTGTGTGCGTCCTTCTAATCTGCGTGCTCCCCAAATATGCACACAGTCCAACCCGAGCGCACCATCAAATCCGTCTGCACCCCCAAGTCAGCCTTCACCACCAAATCGGAGGGCAACCCGCAAATCCAATGCTGCTCCCTAATCTGCGTGCACCCCCAAATATGCGTACAGACAAACACACCTTGTGTAGCAGAACAATCAGCCCATTGATTGATGGCAACACGTCTATGTGCAGGGACCCAAAGGAAACCGACATGTTAATCTAATACATTGTATATGAGATTATGTTGGCTGAGCTTCCAACAGTAAACCCTACCGACTGCTGGAATGACCATCTTAAAGACTCATCAACACCGAAAAGGAATCTGATCAAATTACAACTTTGCAAGGACAAGTTTCACCCACCAACGCTAAGCCTAAAATGACAGCAACTAATTCTGAAGTACAAACTGGAAAATGGTCAGTACGTCGTTTCTTTATCGTCTCTGCAATTCGGGCACAAAAAACAGTCACACCAACGTTCCCAGTAAAATTATTTTTAGAAACACCTGTAAAAATGGCTAACATATCATACTAATTTTCTTTAAAATGCTGATGACCCCAAAGACTCCCAGTCATAACAGAATCCTTGGAATTTATTAAATCATATTTATTAAAACATATCCACCCAATACTGAACCCTCTCTCCCTGTGACGTTTCCACACATTTAACAGGATGATCATTTCTTTGCCCCTCGAATCAATCCAGTACGTTCACATCAACTTGAACCACCGCATCCGGAAGCGTCATTGTCCCGTTCCAGCCGGTCAATCCGAAACAGGGGACCACCTTATGGCACCACAACACAATCTGAGAGGTTGTGCGTGTAACACATCCAAACAAGTTTAAAATGACTGCACATCTGTCTGAAATCGCCCATCATTTTCCTAAACTCCAGGGAATAACTTCCTAACCTATTCAACCTTTCCCTACAACTCAGTTGCTCAATTCCCAGCAACCTTCCTGTAAATTCTCTTTGCACTCTTTCAATCAGATTCATATTTTCCCTGTAGGTTTGTAACAAAAGCTACACGAATGCGGCCTCGCCAGCATCTTATACAGTTTCAACATACCATACCATCTTCTGTACTCAATACTTTGATTTCTGAACGCCGATGTGCCAAAAGCTCTCTGTACGACCCTATCGACCTGTGACGCCACATACAAGTCATTATGAATCTGTATTCCTGGATCCCTCTCTTCTACCGCATTTTCCGTTGCTCAACTGATCACCTGATTTGTCCACGCCAAGTGTAACATCTCACACTGGTCTGCATTAAAATTCATCTGCAATGTTTCAGCCCATTTTTCCATCTGGTCCAAATCCGCCGGCAAACTTTGATAGCCTTTCTGATTGTCTACAATACAACACAATCTGGATGACATCCACAGATTTGATCCGGTTCATCACATTAACATTCAGATTGCTGATATGGATGACAAACAACAACATCCCTGCGCCACTCCACTAGTCACAGGCTTCCAGTCAGAGAGGCAACCGACTGTTTCCACACTCTGCCTCCTCCAATTCACTACCTCATTCCGAATGCCCAGCGACTCAACCTTCTGAATCAAGTCCGAAGCTGGACCTCGGCAATGGCCTTGCTAAATTACCTGTAGACCACATCCACTGACTTTCTTCCATCAGATTTCTTAGTAAGCACCTCTGAAGACTCTGTGAGACTGATTCGATATGGAAGCATCACGCACAAAGCTATATTGACTATCTCTAATCAGGCACTGGCTCTCCAAGTCCGTATATATCCGGTTCCTTAGAATAACTTCCAATAGCGTTCCAACTAAATATTTTTTGAGAGTTTCGCTCAGGGCTAACAACCCGGGCTGGCCAAACAGAACAGTCACAGAAACGGCAATGAAGAACACTCCAACATCCGTGTGCGCTGGTATTCCTCTGTCTCCACCAGGGACTTGCATAGCTCACTGGTGAACCGAGTGGAAGCTACTGACACGATAATGGAGGTTGTGACCACCGCCAGGACCCACACTGAAACTGGTTACAGCCAACAACCAAGAGAGTTGGAGCGGCTTCATTACTGTTCTAAACCTCTCATCCTCCGACACCCCCCAAACAGGCCGACACCTATATATCCATGCGCACCCCATATCCGCCCACAATCAGAATCTATCAGCATCCGCAAGAGAGCACACATCCTTATTGGGTGATACCCAAATCCACATCAGATTATACCAGAGCAAGATTCAGTTCAAAGTGATCTCAAAATGGAGGGCTGCAAGTACAGTCTTCCAAAATGGCCTCCTCCATCGTCAAGCACATGCCAAGAGAAAAGTTCAAAGTTTAAAGATTATTTATAATCAATGTATGCATAAATTGTACAATTTTCATACTCATCAGAGCCCTGGATCTTCTGACATTCCCGAATCTGTGCGCATCTCCAAATACGCGCTCACCCTTCACATTATCGATGAACGTATCCCCACTCACCTGCAATGCATGTCCCCTGGAGTTAGTCATTTCAACCCTGGGAAATGGATACATTTGGTCGACTCTATCTTTGCCTCTCATACTCATATAAACCTCCATCGAATCTCTCCTCAGCGTCCAACGCTCCAGAAGAATCAAATCAAGTTTATCCGGACTCTGGTGGTAGCACATGTTCTCTGAACCGGGCAGCACCATCCAGAGACAGAGAAGCAGTTTCAGCGACAGGTTACTATCGATGCAATGCTCCTCAGACAGGATGAAGAGGTCAATACTCCCCAATGCCATTAGGCTTTACAATTCAACTGCCAGGACTTAAGAACTTTTTTTTTAAAGCTATTATTAATGCTTTTTGAGTTAGTGATTTAGATGCATATCATATTATTACTGAGTTAAGTATTGTATGTAATGAGTTTTTGCTACAACAAGTGTATGGGACATTGGAAAAAATGTTGAATTTCCCCATGGGGATGAATAAAGTATCTATCTATCTATCTATCTATCTATCTATCTATCTATCTATCTATCTATCTATCTATCTATCTATCTATCTATCTATCTATCTATCTATCTATCTATCTATCTATCTATCTATCTATAGTGGGGTGATCAAAACTGTATCCAATACTCCAGATGTGGCATAACCAGAGTTTTGTAGAGGTGCAGCATAGTCTCCTGACTTTTGAACTCAATTTCTCGTCTCATAAAAACACGAATTCCATAAGCCTTCTAAAACACCACTTTCAACGAGATATTGCTTTGGATCCAAGATCTCTCTGCATAGCAACACTGTTGAGGATCTTGCCTTTACAATGTACCATCTCCTTGCATTTATCGTAGTTAACCCCCACCTGCCATTTCTCAACCATTATCTGCAACTGATCTATATTGTGCTGCATTCTTTGCCAGTTTTCTACAAGATCCAAAGCTCCACAGATCTTGTAATTATCGGCAAATTTACCAACACAGCCATTTCCATCTTCATCCAGGTCATTTATATACATCACAGACAGCAGAGCTCCCAGCACAGAACCCTGTGGAACACCGCTAATTGCAGGCTTCCGGCTCCAATAAGTCCCTTCAATCACTACACTCTGTCTTCTGTGTGCAAGCCTATAATTTTATTCAGAGACTCGTGGATGCCTGGTATGGTGGTAAAAGGAAATACATGAGAGGTTCTGAAGAGTCGTGTGGGATAGGCACATGGATGTCAGGAAGTTGAGGGATATGAACATGGTGTAGGTAGGACGGATTAGTATTCGGGTGTTTTTGATTTGCTTTGGATCTGGCTCGGGACAACACGGTGGGCCGAATGGACGGTTCCTGTTCTGTACTCTTCTATGTTCCATGTGTCGAGTAAAGCATAAACCATTTGTCTGTTCCCACCTCCTCACCACAATGTAATAGTTATCTTGTGCTTATGCGGGCGGAGGGAAAATCATCGCTCTTGTGCTTCTTGATTTCGTCTCTGGGGATTCAGTGTCACTCAACCCTGCCACTTTACTCTGGCCCGCGCCTTCGTTAACTCAGTTAACCATGCCTTAATGAGATTTTCCTCCCCCTTACACAAATTTCAGGCTTATTGTTATGAATATGCTAAGGTGATAGGATTACTGCGTGATTGAAGTGGGGGATGATGTTGGATTGCAGGGAATGAGTGTCGAGGTGTGGGTTAGGGTTTACACGGGTGTGTAGGAGGGGAGTAGGTGTTAGTTTAGCGTAGGGTCGGGAGATGGAGATGCAGGTCTCCACATGGGGAGAGAGCGGGGTGGATGAGAGCTGGTGTTAAGTGAGCTTGTTCGTGGGGCTGTGGCCAGAGTTGGTCGGGGTGCAGTCCGGGATATTTGTGTTGTAGGATTATGGTTAACGGTAAGGCTGGCGATGTACATGTTGGGCTGGGGAGACAGACTTGTGGAGTTTAGGGTAAACCGGAATGTGCGGCTCTGGCAGAACAACTTTTATCTGCCCCACGCCTTTCATTAACCTAGTCCAAAAAACACGGCTTAATTAACCAGGTGTGTAATGGAACGCGTCATCAGTAATGTAAACTGTTTTCGTTGGGGGTAATTCAGGACTTTAATCACTCGATACCCTCACCAGGGCGACCCAGCAGCGCTGCTCAGGCCAGGCTTGTGACACTCCCACGGGCAAAGATAATGGAAACCATGACATCCCGAGTTTAAGGTATTTCAGATCTCGTTATTTGATTCTACTTTAACAATTTCGGTCTGAGGCTTCATCTCGAAGTAAGACGGAACCTCCCTACTTTAAGTTTACGGTAATCTGTATTTTGCATCTGGGTGTGGTGGGTCGTCCGGTGTATATTAACAGGGTTTACTGGAGATTCAGAGTCACTCCACCCTGTCACTGAGAGTTTAGGGCAACTTGTTTTCTGTGGTTCCAGTTTAACTAATCGGATCCCTCTCGCCTTCTTGGTATCTTGGCCTTTTCACTGACTGGGAAAACGAAGAGTATGTCGCTGTTTGATTCGGTTGTGATTATGGGGGCAGTGGGAAAATCATCCCTTGTGTTTCTTGATCTCTTCACTCGAGATGCAGTATTACGCAACCCTTCCAAGTTGTCCTGGCCCATGCATCAATGTTAGTTCAGATTAGGATTTAGTGACAGGGATCTGTGAATTTCGATTTCAGTTTATGATTTACGGTCAGACATGTGGGGCGTTTCAGATCTGATTCGCGTTTAGGGACAGGGATGAGGTCAGATTATATTTAAGGTGAGGGATGTGGAGAGTCAGAGGTCAGGTAAGCTTTTGCTTGGCCTCCACAGGTGCACGTGGCAACACATTCCACAGATTTACCACCCTCCGACTAAAGTAATTTCTCCCTATGTCCGTTCTTAAAGGTCGTCTTTCAATCCTGAAGTCGTGTCCTCTTGTCCTAGAATCCCCTACCATGGGAAATAACTTTGCCATATCTAATCTATTCTGGCCTTTTAACACTTGGAATGTTTCGTTGAGATCCCCCTTCATTCTCCTGAACTGCAGGAAAGACAGCCCAAGGGCTGCCAGACGTTCCTCATACGGTATCCCGTTAATTCCTGGAATCATTCTCGTGAATATTCTCTAAACCCTCTCCGATATCAGTATATCATTTCTAAAATAAGGATTCCGGCCTCTACATTAATCGAAAGTTTTTCTCAAGCTTTGTTATGTCCCAGTTTGGAATAAAAATTAGAAGTAGAACTTTTGATCCCCGGTTCGATTTTGAGAGAAGATGGGGCTCTTTTGCCAAATATGATCATTTAATTTGAATTATTTTATAAGGTTTCCTTCCAATCTTATTCTATATAAACATGAATTAGCGGTTGATGACTCTTTTTCTTTATTTATATAGATGATGGTAAGACGTATTGCTCCGAGGGGGTTGATTCCTCATCGTTTTTGTTTCCCTTTTTTTTTGTCGTCAGTGTTTTTTTTCTTAGTTAGACGGGGGTTCTTTTTTTTCCTACTTTTCTTCATATATAATTTTTTTTCAATTTCATATATTACAATCAGCTTGCTTTCTTCAGCTTTATTAATTGTATACATATTAATTTGTTGAAATCTTGTATCATTTTATAGCAGTAGAAGATTATGTACTGTTACGTATTCAGGCAACAATAATTATAGATGAGTTAGACGAAGGGTTTTATAACAAATAACACGTTTATTAAACACTGATAACAAACCCCCTTCAAATGTAAACAAACCCAAACAATGATCCGAGCTCAGCTGCTCAAACAGTCCTTCATAGCTTTGCAGTCCCAAACAGTCTTTAAAGCGGTATTGAAAGGAACTCAGTTCTTTTAAAGCGATATGCCGAAAGAAAACAGCATTTTAAAACGATATGCCGACAGTTCAAAAGCTCACGGTACTTTTAAAAGGAGAGACTTTTTAAAGCGATGTAAATTCTCTTCCACGTCGATGTCCTTCGATTCCCAGCGTCGAACTCCCACGTCGAATTTTATTAAATATAACAACTTAAAGTGACTGACCTTCCTTCCACAATATTCTCAATCTCCCGCTTTTTCCAGCGGAGACTATCGTGAGAATAGTAAACGAAATCCTTCCGAATGAGGATCACACAAGGTCGAAGTCAATCCATCGTCGGAAATCGATTCTTCTCTTCACTCTCCATTAGCAAAGAAACCGTTGGCTCTGACCTTTTAAACTTTAGGCATTATATAAAACTTCATTTTTAACTAAACTGCGTCATCACATTAAATCACACAGTAACATGAAGTCATCTTGGCAAATCCTGCCACGAACTGCCCCACCTGACAGGGTGGGTCTTCCTTTTATACCCTGTAGAAAAAACCTGTCACATGACCTCTACTGGCGGGAAAATGACATCACTCCACCATTACCTCATGTCCAGTATAACTTCAACCCCAGTCACGTGACAAGGGTACCACTGTCACGTGTCACGGGTACGTAACAGTACCAATAAAAAGATCCTAAAAATGAGAAGTGAAGGAGTCCGAAACTGCATGCAATACTCTGTGTGGTCTGGGCAGTGCCTTGTAGAGCATCAACATCTCATCCCTGTATTAATATTCTACACCTCCAGAAATAAACGCTGACATTGCATTTGCCTTCTTCACCACCGACTCAACCTGGAGGATAACGTTTAGAGTATTTTGAACAAGGACTCCCAAGTCCCTTTGAACGTCTGCATTTTGAATTCTTTCACCATCTAAATAATAGTCTGCCCGTTTATTTCTTCCACCAAAATGCATGGACATACAGTTTCCAACATTGTATTTCATTTGCCTCTTCTTTGCCCATTCCCCTAAACTATCGATGTCTCTTAGGCCCTGAGACTTAGGGGGCCTGAAGGGACAGGAATCTGCGGATTTAGATTTCAGATGATGATTTATAGTCAAACATGTGAAGTGCTTCAGGGCTGATTAGCGTTTAGGGACGGGGTCGTGGCTGGGTTATAGGCCACTTATGTTTAACGTCAGGGATGTGGGGAAGTAGCGGTCAGATTGGCGTTTGGGGAAATGGTGGTGGTGGTCTGGATGTCTGGTAAGGTTTTATGGAGAGGGAAGTGTGGTGCTGGAGGTCAGATTAGATTCAGGGTTTAGACTGAGAGATGTGGGGTGCCAGAGGTTTTTAGAGTTCAGATTGAGGTTTAGGGACAGTGTTGAGGGGATTTAGAGTTCAGTTTATGATTTAAGGAATGGGATGTTTGGAAGTTAGTTTTCATATTAGGGTAAGGGGCGGAGATGTAGGAGGTTACAGTGCAGATTAGGATCAGGGATTGGGATGGAATTAATGGGAGGACAGATTCATGTCAGGTGACGGGTTTTGGGGTGTTAGAAGTCAGGTTAGGCATACGGCAGGTTTGTGAAGGATTTAAGTGTCGGATTGGGTTTAATGACAAGCATGTGGGTGAGGTAGATATCATTTTGGGTTTAGGGACAGGAATGTGTGGAGTAAAAGCTTACAATGTGGTTTAGGGACAGCGATGCCAGGTAGTTCGAGGTCACATGAAGCGTTAGACGTCAGATATAGGAACTTAGAATTCAGATGATGATTAAGGCAGGGTCGCGATGTTTTAGTGGTCAGATAGTGGTCCCACTATCAAGGGACTAAATGACTACAGGCCTGTTGCTTTGACATCTCTGGTCATGAAGTCCTTTGAGAGACGAGTGTCGGCTCACCTGAAGGACATCATGGGCCCCCTGCTGGACCCCCTGCAGTTTGCTTATCGGGCAAATAGGTCAGTGGATGATGCGGTCAACATGGGACTTCATTACATTCTACAACACCTCGACAACCCAGGAACTTCTGTGAGGGTCCTGTTTGTTTACTTCAGCTCGGCGTTTAACACCATCGTCCCAGAAATCCTCCACTCCAAACTCACCCAGCTTACTGTCTCCCCCGCCATCTGTCAGTGGATCACAAGCTTCCTGACTAACAGAGTGCAGCAAGTGAGCCTGGGGAGCATCATCTCTAGCACCCGGACAATCAGTACCGGATCCCCCCAGGGATGTGTGCTCTCCCCACTGCTCTTCTCCCTTTAAACTAATGACTGCACCTCACAGGATCCATCTGTTAAACTCCTGAAGTTTGCAGACGACATAACTGTCATTGGCCTTATCCGAGACGGTGATGAGTCTGCATACAGACGGGAGGTGGAACGGCTGGTCCTCTGGAGTGGTCAGAACAATCTGGAGCTAAATACGCTCAAGACTGTGGACTTTAGGAGGAGGCCCCCAATACTCCCCCCACTCACTATACTCAACAGTATTGTGTCTGCTGTGGAGACCTTCAGATTTCTGGGTGTCACAATCTCCCAGGACCTGAAGTGGACACCCAACGCGGACACTCTTATCAAAAACACTCAGCAGAGGTTGAATTTTCTACGTCAACACAGGAAGTACAACCTGCCTCGGGAGCTGCTGATTCAATTCTATTCAGGAATAATCCAGTCTGTTCTCTGTTCGTCCATCACTGTCTGGTTTGGATCCGCTACCAAACAAGACAAGAGTAGACTTCAAAGAACCGTCAGGGCTGCGGAAAGGATTATTGGTGTGAAGCTGCCCTCGATCCAGGACTTATATGCATCTAGAGTCAGGAAGCGAGCAAGCAGCATTATTGTAGACCCATCACACCCTGGACATCACCTGTTCCAACTCCTTCCTTCTGGTAGGCGCTTTAGATCACTGTATGCCAGGACAAATAGGTACAAGAACAGGTTCTTTCCGTATGCCATCAGTGTTATCAAGACTTGAATTTTAGTTTATTATAAATCAAGTCCACCCGTACATTCAACTAGAAGGACCTCATTGCATAGAGTTTATGATTATTTGCACTATTGTTTTGTTTGTTTTTAATTCTGTACAGTGAGAGCTCAGTGAAACCGGCATCAAATTCCCTGTATGTGTCCTCATACTCGGCGATAATAAAGGATTCTGATTAGGAATTAGGGACACTGATGTGTTTGTGTTTATAATGGCGGGGGGAGTGTGGAGATTGAACGTCAGATTAGAGCATGGGGACTGAAGGTACGTCTTGGCCAGAAATGTCAACGTTTTGCAATTTTCAACAGATGATACCTGACCTGCTCAGTTCCATAAGAATTTTGTGCGTTGCCTATCTGACCACTTGTAATCTTAATACTTGCCGTGCGGTTGCCTCTCAAGTGTCATGCCTGGCCAACCTGTCTCTTTAACACAGGTCACCTTGTACTGGCAGCAACTTCGTACACCTTTTCTGCACTCTCTCTCAAGTACACACACACACACACACACACACACACACACACACACACACACACACACACACACACACACACACACACACACACACACACACACACACACACACACACACACACACACACCACAATCATTCACGATCTCCCAGTCTCTATTTACCCCGCCCCCACGCAAGCACTCCACTCGGCCAATCTCTGACTTCTCTCTCCTGCAAGCACTTTCCAATCTCCCTCCATTTTCTCGCGGTCCACAGCACTGCTGCTTCCAATGCCCCTTTCAACAGGACGGCCGCCCGGGAATAACAGCTGAGTGACGAGACGGTTAATGAGAAGATCTGGAGCCCCGCCCGGATACATTGAAGCTGCATCGAGGTTGCGCTCAGGCCGCGACTTTATTAATGAATTGAACCACCGAGGTGATCGGGTATTTCACCGCGCTGATCACCTGCTCCCTGAATTTCGACTGAGTCACCGCGTAAATAAATGTGTTCGTGCACAAGCTGAAATTCCTCATCAAAACGCCGACCGCATGAAATATCCATTCGGAATCATTGAAATTGAAACCAATTGCCTTGACCTGATAATATATGAAATTTACAACCAGTGTCATCCACAGGAGGATGAAGCTGCCGGAAATGGTGAAGAGTAAAACCACAGACCTCCTCCTGCTCTCCATCTCCGGGTCACTTCGTTTCTCCCCATTGCTCTGACCCTTCAGCCCCTTACGAACCCGACTGGCCACTAAAATGTGCCTGACTGTCAGAGCATTGAGGAAGAGTATCACAGCAAAAGGGAGCAACGGAGTTAAAACAGTCTCCACCCAAGCCTGTGCTATCCACCCGTGGTCAGTTTTAACTTTGTCCCTGAGTCCACAGACCCACGGTACATCGTCGATGATCACTTTGGGTTCCCAGAGGAAGTAACGGGGAGTGTTTTTCAGACAGAACAGTACACCGGTTGCTGTTAGAACCACAGCCGCATTTTTCCCGGTGCAATATTTTGTTTTCAGCTTCTGGCAGCAAATGGCTACAAACCGGTCAAAGGTGAAAGTGACGGTGAACCAGACAGAACAGTCTGTGGCTGCGAACCTCAGTACATCGATAACACTGCACACAGGGGTGATGTTCAAAAAACTGTACTTAAAGTAATTGTTTTTTATCCGGTACAGAATGATCTCGAAGACAATGGTCAGTAGATCGGCCGCTGCCATGGCCACCAGGTAGCGAGTGGTGCAGGTAGAGAGGCCGCACTTTCCCCGGGACAGGATCACAATCGCCACGAAATTCACTGGAGTGAGAGGGAGAGAGAGAGAGAGACAAGGAGGGAGAAGAGGGAAGAGAACAGACACTGGGCATTACTGAACACAATCACCGGGTTTCGGCTAAAGTTCAGGGCTGCGATAATGTGTAATCTATCATCTGACACACGTCTCACTATCTCTGAACCTTTTTCTTCACTGTGCAAACAAGGCGATCTGTGACTAATCTTCGGTGCTAAAAACCAGCTGCATGAACAACAGCGATCGATGCTAATCCTGATTCCATCGCTGATGGGGGCCGGTTTCTCTGACTGAGCCGTGACTGAGCAGGCCGCGAGAAACTCGGCATCTGGTGGGGCTGAGGAGGGGCAACGCACACAAAGCACTGGATGGTCAGGGCAGCTCGAGAGCTTTTATGAAATTGAACAAACACTGACCGTGTCGGGCCCTTCTTTAGGACGAAACGATGCTCCAATTTACGACGAGTCTCAGAGGGAATGCCGGGTCAACTTAGTAAACAGAGGCTGAGTGGCTCCGTTAATGGATTAATTCTACAACGCAGAGCAATTCCATAACACACTTCAGTATGTCCGAGGACACTGATTCAGCTGATAAGACCCAATTATTGACCAGCAGACAGCGGGATCCGACTATGACAGACTCAGCAGGGAGACATAAAACACAGGACCAGGTGTTCAGTCTGATCAATATCTCAGAGACAGTGAACTTCAGCATGTAAAACCCTCCCGGTCGCCCAGTCGCATCTTCGGTGCGGGGAAAATGCCTTTCTGCAGCATGGGGCATAACTCTGGACGAATTCCCAGTAAAACCCTTCCAATCACACCTTCCCGGAGAGTTTCACTGGGACTACCCTGGAAAAGGCGTCATTAAAGGGACGAGAAACGTCCGGGTCGATCCCTGCCGGCGGAGGTTGTGACAGAAGTTTTGTTTTATTGGTCATTAAATATGAAAAATCAGATGTCGAATTGACAGGATTGATATTTCTGACGGATATATGTGCAATAGTCATCAAGTTGGAAGCTGGTAAACTGATCGGAAAAAGGTTAGATAGATAGATAGATAGATAGATAGATAGATAGATAGATAGATAGATAGATAGATAGATAGATAGATAGATAGATAGATAGATAGATAGATAGATAGATAGATACTTTATTCATCCCCATGGGGAAATTCAACATTTTTTCCAATGTCCCATATACTTATTGTAGCAAAACTAATTACATCCAATACTTAACTCAGTAAAAATATGATATGCATCTAAATCACTCTCTCAAAAAGCATTAATAATAGCTTTTAAAAAGTTCTTAAGTAGTTTACTTAAATACATTTTCTAACCCCGGCATAGAAATACATAGAAATACCAGACATGAAGTGTGCACACTCACCAGGAACTCCAAAGACAGCAATGAACACGTACAATATTTTCCGCACACTCTTGTAAGTATCCCACATTGAAAACATTTTCTCTGCCCAGTGATTCGTCCCCCGTGCTACCGGCGATCTGTCGGAATGAAATGTTAAAGCAGCAGAAGCCTGGGGTTTTTAATACCATTTAGCGAATCCACAGGGAGAGGTTTCAACAGATTCAGAAATAAGGATATTCAAACTATTTCCAAACTGATTACGTCAGACACGTGCAATCCCCACGGTGACAGATCGCGATTAATTTAGTGAATTAATTGTGAAACGGCAAAGAATGGATAATGTGATGGTATTAAGGGCTGTAAATTGGGAGTTGCATTCTTCCAGCAAAACACCATCAGACCCATCTCACCACCTCTTGCTTGTGTCTATGTGACCTTCGACCTTTATTTGGGGAAATCGTATAGAAGATCCTCTGGAATAAAACTATCTCTCACTGTCATTCTGCAGCAAGTCTGATCGCACCTCACCTGAATGCGACCTTAAACACGGGAAAATCTCCATATACTGGATATGAACTCAACACTCGCATCTCAATGCTACTTCCCATTCCCATTCCGACACGTCAGTCCGTGGCCTCCTCTCCTGTGCGATGAGGCCACTCAGGTTGGAGGAGCAACTCTTTATGTTCCGACTGGGTGGGATCCAACCGTGATGCCGTGAATATTGATCACTGGAACTTTCCGTCAATCTGCACCCTCTTCACCATCCCCCATTCCTGTTTCCCTCTCTCCTTATCTCCTTACCTGCCCATCAACTCCCTTCCTCTCACCCTTACCCTTTTTTCCATGATCTTCTACCCTTTCCTATCAGATTATTCTCTCTCTATTTATCTCTTTCACAAACTCACTTCACCCAGCCCCACTCCGGCTTTCACCTATCTCCTACCACATTGTCCGCCTTCTTCACTCCTCACACCTCCCCGCGTCTTCTTGCTCTAAATTATCTTTCTTCTTCCAAGTCCTGATCAAGAGATTACTCCCTGGCCTGCAAAGTCCGCTGTCTCAGCTGGGGGTGAGCATGTTTTAACCATAACACCCTGTAACCTCACCAGGACCCACCCCTAACCCTACTCCCTGGCCTGCACACTCCGCTGTCTCACTGGGGGGTGAGCATGTTTTAACCATAACACCCTGTAACCTCACCAGGACCCACCCCTAACCCTACTCCCTGGCCTGCACACTCCGCTGTCTCAGCTGGGGGGTGAGCATGTTTTAATCACAACACCCTGTAACCTCACCAGGACCCGCCCCTAACCCTACTCCCTGGCCTGCACACTGGGCTGTTTCAGCTGGGGGGTGAGCATGTTTTAATCATAACACCCTGTAACCTCACCAGGACCCACCAATGCAGGACAAATGTCTGCATTTGTCTGTTTTCTGTGCCTGTTTATGAGTGGGTTTCAGTGTGCAGATCTGTTTGTTAATTTGTTGTACTTTGCGTGCTTGTCTGTGATTGGTGTGCATATGTGTTTGTGTGTCTGTGTATACCTACAGTATTTGTGTCAATGTTTTAGTGTGTGTGGGTGAACCGCTCTGTGCGTCTCTGTCTGTCTCTGCCTGAGGGTGTGTCTGCGGTAATGGTGGTGCTCCTGATACCATGTCTCTGTGCGCATGCCTGTTCCTGTGCCAGTGCCCGTCTGTGTGTTGCTTCTGTTCAAATGTGAAATTAACTTTATTAGTAAAGTACTTACATGTCAACTTATACGACATTGAGATTCGTGTTCTTGCAGACATTCGCAGTGGAGTAGAGAAATGCAATAAAATCAGTGAGAACCTACATATAAGGACCGTCAAACTAATAATATCCACACGGATTTGGGGTACAGATGGATTTGCGGTGGGTTCCACATGGATATCGGTATTCTGACAGATTTGTGGTGTCTGCGTTTTTGGAGTTATGACGAATCTCAAAGTTGTTTCATTTATAGATGCTTTAATAGTAGATGCACTTATGAACTTTGTTCTTGCTAAGTTTAAGGTGGAGACAGAGATTTTGTTGGAATAATTCTTGTTTGGGATAATCGAATTTGCATGTGGGTGTATCAGTAGTTTCGGGATGTGGATAGATATGGGGGTGCATACGGATTTGGAGGTGCGCACGGAATTCGGGTTCCTCACGGATGTGGGGTCTCTGCAGATTTGGAGTGTGACCAATCTCAAATTGCTTTCATATATAGACACAATAATAGTACTTTTAAACTTTGATCTCAGCTCGGAAATTTTTATGGTTCAGTTTATGAACTGTTTGAAATTATTCTTACTCTGCGAGATTTTAATGTGCATGTGGGGTTGTCAGCGGGTTTGGGGTGCTCCCTTATTTGTCGATGTGCGGACACCTGGGGACGGACATTGATTTGGGGATACGCAGAGCTTCAGCGGTGGGTTGTCAGATATGGTGGTGGGCGCAAGGGTTGGAGATGTGCATAGTCTCAGGGGTGCGTTGTCGAACGCGAGGTCTACGCGGATTTGGGTTTAACACAGTTTTGCTTGACTCGGCGGATCAAGATTTGCAGAAGAACTTTGGGCTCCGTGCAGATTTTTAATGTCAAGGGAGATATTTCCTGAAATGTTTGAAAAGATTCTTGCTCAGGGACCATCTGACGTGCATGTGGGTGTCGCAGCGTGATTGGGGATAATCTGAGGTGAATGTCGGGATGTCTGTGGGTTTGGACGTGAACCCGGATTTGCGGAGGCACACGGATTTGCGTCCCACAAGGATTTTGCGCCCATGTGTATTTGTGGATGTGCTCAGATTTATCAGAGCATCGGCGAATGCGGGTACAAACGGATTTCGAGGTGTCGGTGCATTGTGCGCGGGGAGGGAGAGTAACAAATCTCCGGGATGTTTCTTTTATAGACACTTTAATGATAATTGCGCTTTGAACTTTGAAAATTATTCTTGCTATTATTGAAATTTGAGCCAGTTATATTGTGAACTGCTTGAAATAAATCTTGCTCCGGGATAACCTATCGAGCATGTGGGTGTGTCAGCAGGTCAAGGGCAGAGACACAGTGGACAGCTTGAGGATGAAAGGGGATGTGTTCAGGGTGAAGGCGGGAACACTACCTCATTAGTCCAAAATAAAACTGTCCTTTGCAATGTTTATTTCTTTTGTGATTTGGCCTAATTTTGTATGTATTTCCTAACTACTGCTGTAAAAAAAAAACAAATTATATAATAGGGTAATGTTAAACATGACTCCAATGTTTAAAGGAGACGTGCGTTGCAAGTTTGTTGTTTTCAAACACACAGTGGTGGGTGTCTGGAATGAATGACAGGGGTGGCTGTGGAGGCAGATGCAATAGAGGCTGTTGGATATCTCATGAAAGTGAGGAGAATAGAGGGATGTGGACCTTGAGTAGTCAGAAGGATTTTTTTTTTATGGCATGAAATGACCGGTTCATTTGTTTGTGTACAACACAGTCAGCAGCATAGCCAGTTCCCCTCCTGTACTGTTCCGTGTTGATGAGACCACAGTCGGAGGACTGTGTGCGTCTCTGGTCGCCCGCCTCAGGAGGGATGTGATTAACCTGGAAAGCCGCTGTACTGTTCCGTGTTGGTGAGACCACAGCCGGAGGACTGTGTGCATCTCTGGTCGCCCACCTCAGGAAGGATGTAATTAACCTGGAAAGCCGCTGTACAGTTCCGTGTTGGTGAGACCACAGCCGGAGGACTGTGTGCATCTCTGGTCGCCCGCCTCAGGAGGGATGTGATTAACCTGGAAAGCCGCTGTACTGTTCCGTGTTGGTGAGACCACAGCCGGAGGACTGTGTGTATCTCTGGTCGCTCGCCTCAGGAGGGATGTGATTAACCTGGAAAGCCGCTGTACTCTTCCGTGTTGGTGAGACCACAGCCGGAGGACTGTGTGCATCTCTGGTAGCCCGCGTCAGGAGGGATGTGATTAACCTGGAAAGCCGCTGTACTGTTCCGTGTTAGTGAGACCATAGCCGGAGGACTGTGTGTATCTCTGGTCGCTCGCCTCAGGAGGGATGTGATTAACCTGGAAAGCCGCTGTACTGTTCCGTGTTGGTGAGACCACAGCCGGAGGGCTGTGTGCATCTCTGGTCGCTCGCCTCAGGAGGGATGTGATTAACCTGGAAAGCCGCTGTACTGTTCCGTGTTGGTGAGACCACAGCCGGAGGACTGTGTGCATCTCTGGTCGCTCGCCTCAGGAGGGATGTGATTAACCTGGAAAGCCGCAGTAAGGATTCGCGGCTTTTGTAGCCGGGACTGGAGAACTCGAGTCATTAAAAGACAGGATAATTGCCGTGCACTGATCCCAGACCTGAGGGTGATCAAACACTGATTCTTGCCGCCCTCTCCACAGGGTCCACTATCACGATGCGATTGTAGGTTGGTGCAAAAGGTTACACGTGACACAAATTCTTCGTAACTGAAGCTGTTGTCCGTAACTCAGAATCACGCGATTCGCATCAGAAATACAACTCCCGTTGCTCACCGTACGCGATGGACTCACATTCACTATGAACTACAACTCCTGTCACCGCGCTCAGTCGGCGGCCGCTGACGAACATTCGGGGCCGCGGGGCCATATGGACAGGCGGCACTTTGGACAGGTGGTGAATCTGCAGAGTTCATTGGACAGGTGGTGAATCTGCGGAGTTCATTGGACAGTTGGTGAATCTGCAGAGTTCATTGGACAGGTGGTGAATCTGCAGAGTTCATTGGACAGGTGGTGAGTTTGCAGAGTTCATTGGACAGGTGGTGAATCTGCAGAGCTCATTGGACAGTTGGTGAATCTGCAGAGTTCATTGGACAGGTGGTGAATCTGCAGAGTTCATTGGACAGGTGGTGAGTTTGCAGAGTTCATTGGACAGGTGGTGAATCTGCAGAGCTCATTGGAGAGGTGGTGAATCTGCGGAGTTCATTGGACAGGCGGTGAATCTGCAGAGTTCATTGGACAGGTGGTGAATCTGCGGAGTTCATGGGACAGGCGGTGAATCTGCAGATTTTATACAATGTTAATTTAAAGGGCCGTAGTACTTTCATTCCTGTGTAAAAATCACCTTCTCAGACCTATGGTTGGTCCACACAGGTGTAAAAATGAAACTGAGGAAACACTGGTATTCTGTCTCGTCCTGGCCATGTCACACAGCGCTAGAAATGATATTGTATGCCTAATCCTGGAGACTTTCCAGTTACTTTGACCCCGACTCCCCGGATGACTAATGATGTGAGCTGGTCGATTAAATACCAGTGAATATGAAGGAGGGATCAGTAGGGGTGGCACATTTGTGATGTGAAAGCCACAGGTCACTTGTTCTCCAGGTCAATGGTAACACACACAAATTGCTGCAAAGACTCAGCAGGGCAGTATCGGGCCGGGACCCTTCAGCCGGACAGGAGGAAAAAGGATGAGAAGTAGAGTTAAAATTTGGTGAAGGGAGGGAAATACAAAGTGATAGGTGAAACCAGGAAGGGGGTGGGGTGGTGAAGCAAAGAGATGGGAATTTGATTGGTGAATGAGCCTAGAATCGAAACCCAACATGGGACTGAAACGAAGAAAGGGTTCATAACCGGATGCTGGACAAGCTGACGTTTCAGCACCCAGACTGAGTTTCAGCTGATGTTTCAATATTAAAGTCCTGGCGGTAAAACATGACCGTTAAATAGCGGAGCAGCCATGAATCTTTAAAGGGACCGCGACAGCTCGCCATATTCCGGAGAATCGGAGCGTCTGACCCTCGGGAGCTGGCGTGGTTGGTTGCGCATCTTAACAGGACCCCATCCCCTGCGGCCGAATCCTGACGGCCCCGGCCACTTGGAGAGATGATGATGGTTCTCATGGATGAGCGCCGGATCCAAGTTGTCCATTCCAGGAACCCAGCAGTCTTCCTCGGGTCCGGATCCCTCTCAGTCCACCCCGAACACGCCGAACAGTTCCTGAGTCCAGAATTCATTTTACCGTGAAGGTATGTTTCCCATGGACAAACGTGGGTGGCAGCCGCACTGATGGTGATGGAGCTAACGGAATGGTATCTGCAGGTTTCAGTTTGGAAATGTGGAAGGTGGGATCGTTCCTGAGGGTCTTGGGAGCTGCAAGGTGTAAGCCGAAGGGTTTCCTTACATGAGAACCTTGGAACATCCAGTGAACTTTGGTGCCACTTCCCTCGACTCCACGCGGAGAGGCAAATCCTGAGGAGACTGCCAGAGGGATAAAACACCTACGTCACACAGCCTCGTGGTGCGCAGCTGCAAGCTGAAAAGCAACACCACGGACTCTTATGTCTGAAACAGCAGACCCGAGGGCAGCTCCGTCATTTTCTGCTGCTCTAGTCCTTAAGCAATGCAGACATACGATTCTGTCGTCTCGCCAAAGGTATTTACCCGACCGCACCTGGCCAACATCCTCCAAACCACCATAGAACAGTGCCAACCATGACACCACATGAATCGGATCCCACCGGCCTGCACGTATTCGGTCTCCCTACATTGCCTGCCTGAGCACGTGTCAAACCTTACCCAAGAAATCTTTGGCATTAGGTTTATTGTTCTCAGAAGTTTTAAAATAACTTGTGAGGGTTACTATGTTCCATCAATGGTGTTCTCCGGGAAGGTGGTGACTGGCAGGGATTAAATGGCACCCTATCCAGAGTTGTACCAGTGCATTGGAGAGGCAACACTCCAAGGATGTTTGACTGGGAAAGTTATAGATTATGACGTTGACTGTTTCTGAGTTGTTGAACAACGTGAACAGCTTTAATGTCACCTTATCCAGAGCAGTAACACTGTTCCCAGCCATAGGAAGGTAGTCACCCCGAGACCACAGGAGACAGAAAAGTGGATCCAGTTAGGAGAGGGAAGGGCAAGAATTAGGTAATAGAGAGTATCCCAGTGGCTGTCACCCTTAACAATAAGTACTGTTGGAGGGTGATGGCCTATCTGGGGTTAAGCAATTCTGCACAGAGTCTGGCCCAGTGGGTCAGAGGATGGCAGCAGCGATAGGGGGACTCTATAGTTACGGGCTCAGTTAGGCGATTCTGTGACGCAGGAATGAAACGCGGATGATAGTTTGCCTCCCAGGTGCCGGGTGCCAGGGTCTGAGATGTTTCTGATCGCGTCCACGACATCTTGAAGTCCGAAGGAGAACAGCCAGAGATCGTGGTACATATTGGTACCAACGTCATAGGTAGGAAAAGGGAGGAGGTCCTGAAAAAGGACTACAGGGAATTAGGAAAGAAGTTGAGAAGCAGAACCTCAAAGGTAGTAACTCGGGATTAATGCCTGTGCCACATAACAGTAAGTACAGGAATAAAATGAGGTGGAGGAAAATTTCGTGGCTGAGGGATTTGAGCAGGGGGCAGGGATTCAGATTTCTGGATCAGTGGGACCTCTTCTGGGGCTGTGTGACCTCTACAGAAAGGACGCTTTGCACTTGAATCCGAGGGGAACCAATGTCCTGGAGGGAAAATTTGCTAAGGCTATTGGGGAGAGTTCAAACTAGAATTGCTGGGGGTTGGGAACCGAACTGAAGTGACGGAGGAAAGGGAGGCTGGCTCACAAATAGAGAAAGATTGGTGACAATATTAGAGGCAGGTGGCAGAGAGGGACGCGCTCGGTCCATTACAGTAGAGCTTCTTCCTATAGATGCTGCCCGACCTATTGTGTTGCTTCAGCATTTTTTGTGTGTTGCTTGAGGCACTTAATCAATACTTTGCTTCAGTATTCACTATGAAAATCATCTCGGTGATTGTGGGGTGACTTGCAGTGGACTGAAAATCTTGAGAACGTAGATATTAAAAACGAGGATGTGTTGGAGTTTTAGGTTAGTATCAAATTGGATAAGTAAGCGGGACCGGACGGGATGTGCCCCTGGCTACCCTGGGAAGCGAGGGGAGGAGATTGCTGAGCCCCCTGGAAATGATCTTTGCATCATCAGTGAGGGTGGGAGAGTTTTCCGGAGGATTGGAGGGTTGCGGGTGTTTTTCACTTATTCAAGAAAGGGAATAGGGTTAGCCCTCGAAATGATAGGCCAGTGAGTCTCACCCCGGTGTTTGCTACGTTGGTGGAGAAGATCCTGAGAGGCAGGATTTCTTTGTAGAGGTATAATATGATTAGGAATCGTCAGCATGGCTTTGTCACTGAGGTGATCGGGTATTTCACCGCCCTGATCACCTGCTCCCTGAATTTCGACTGAGTCACCGCGTAAATAAATGTGTTCGTGCACAAGCTGAAATTCCTCATCAAAACGCCGACCTCATGAAATATCCATTCGGAATCATTGAAATTGAAACCAATAGCTTTGACCTGATAATATATGAAATTTACAACCAGTGTCATCCACAGGAGGGATGAAGCTGCCGGAGAAGGTGAAGAGTAAAACCACAGACCTCCTCCTGCTCTCCATCTCCGGGTCACTGCGGTTCTCCCCCTTGCTCTGACCCTTCAGCCCCTTACGGACCCGACTGGCCACTAAAATGTGTCTGACTGTCAGAGCGTTGAGCAGCAGAATCGCAACAAAAGGGAGGAACGGAGTT